>NC_036253.1:3165964-3191203 GCF_002742605.1 Olea europaea var. sylvestris | reverse complement strand
TTTGGGCATTGAGAAGCAATGTGCCCTGACCCCAAGCATCTAAAACACTTGATGTCTCGATTCCTTGATGGTTGTGAATCTGTTTTGGGTGCTGTTTTGCTAGCACTTTCTTCTTTCCCTTTCTACCACTCATTCCTACCTTTAGGTACTGCTTTATCACCTTTGTTGTTGTTGTTCCACTCTGGCTTCCAAGATGGATTAACACTCGAAGTTCCTAACGGCTGCCTGGCTGCCCCTTTCATCTTCAACTGTCTCTCTACCTTCATAGCCACATGTAACATGTCTTCCAACTCCACATAATGTTGCAATTCCACTACATTGGCAATTTCCCTATTCAACCCTTTCAAGAATCGTGCTATGGTAGCCTCTTGATCCTCCACCACATTGGCCCTAATCATGAATATTTCTATCTCCTTATGATAGTCCTCTACACTTTTCGACCCTTGATATAGACCTTGCAGTTTTTGATGGATCTCTCGATAATAGTGGCTAGGAACAAACCTCTTTCTCATCAATGATTTCAATTCCTCCCAAGTGCTGATTAGTCTTCCCTCACTCCTACGTTGTGAAGTAATCACTTGATCCCACCATGAAATTGCATAGTCACTGAACTCCAAAACTGCTGATTTCACCTTTTTCTCCTGCGAATAGTTATAACACTCGAAGATCATTTCAACCTTCCTTTCCCACTCCAGGTATGCCTGGGGATCACTCCTTCCTTTGAATGAAGGAACTGTCATTTTTATATTTCCCAAGTTTCCATCCAACTCCTCCCCATGATCATTCCGACCCCGTCTGTCGAACCTATCGCCTCTATTCCTCATCCTTCCCATCTCAACAACGTGAAATTCATCTTCGTCCATGTTACTCCCATATCCATACTCCTCTCGCCTTTCCCTCCTAGGCTCCCATCTATTCGGTCCTCTGACATTGGATACATCCACTTGATACCCCCGACTAAGATTAGCCACCGATGTATCTAATCTATTCATCCAAGCCTCTTACTTCTCCAATCTATCTCTCACGTCTCCAAATGCCCTCTCAAACCTCTGCACCAAATCTTCCGATGCATTGTTATTATTACCTTGTCGGCTTGAGTTTGATTCTGCCCTTTCTGACATCCTAACACTAAAAATTTTATTTTACTGCCTCACCAAAAGTCACTCGGAAACACACAAGGGCTTTTACCCTCTATTAAGCTCACCTGTTTGCCTTTTACCACTCAGTTCTTTCAACAATTGCTTCTAGGAACAATCAATGAACTCAATCAATCAATCAAATCGTGTAGAATTCCCCAAACCGGATGTGACTCAATAATTGTAACAAAAGACTCAAAGAAAACTTTTAAAACTCGACTTGAATTGAAGGAATGGAATGATTCAATGTGTCCAAATAATTTAGGAACGATAATGAATAATAAAAGTTGGTATTTGACAGATCAATAATATTTAACAAGGTTATTTTATTTTTTATTTTTTTAGATCCGAAAATCAATAACAAAACCAACAAAGAAAACGAAAACTGATTTGGGCAAAAATTGTTGGAGCCAAAACTCTGATACCAATTGATGCGAACCCCGTAACAATGAAAACTACGAAACCCACAACGAGATTGATGCGGAACCCAAGAATGCCAATACTAACCCGGTTTTGGATCTTGAACCCCAAAAATTGAACCAAGAAATCCTAAATTAGCGAAGAACCTAAAACCCCTTGATTACAATTAAAAGAACCCACAATCCGATTGATAGAACGCCACAAGAAGTTGAATCTTGATAAGTTCCAAGATTATTCAAGAAGAACAATTAAATTGAAAGAAGAAATTTCCCTCTCTATAATATTAATTCAAAGTCAAAAGTTCAAATGTTTTTAAAATGAAAAGATATTCTCCTATTTATACTAATGAATAAAAACGTCCAAAACCACCAAATTATGGTAGTAATTTGATTCCATAAGAATTCTATCGAAACTAGGAAATTCGGCCAAAAATAGAAAAAATCGCCGATTTTTTCGCATGGTTTAACTTGAGTTGGAGTTTTTGTTTTCGGGAACCATGTGTGCGGTCGCATGGAATTTCGCCTAAGCGGCCGCATGGTCTTGTTTTCTGCCTCCGCTTTCGTCGCTTGATAACAAATTGATCCAAGTTGATTCGGCCTTCGACCCGAATATGAAAGTTGCTCCATTTTGAGTCCTGAACATGGTTCCATCCATGGTTTCTTGAACGAGCAATCTCATCGCTTGTTTCACTTGCTTTGCCCTTAATCGCGTCATTGGTCCGTCATCAACTATCAACGGGTCTCGTTTCGCACTTGCCTTCGACGGGCTCGACTCCTGGATCATATCAATATAACTTTCCCCCTTGCTATGTTGTTCCTATGTTGCATAATCATCTGCTCATCTTCCTCCTTTTAGCATAAGCAAAAAGATATAATAGGTCAAATATCATGAAGAAAAAATAGTACCATTTAGGAAGTCAACCAATTAAAATATAAAAGAGCAATAGATAACAACTAACATAATAATAATAGTAGGCAAGAAAGTAAACTAAGGGGCCGGAGGAGGAAATCTAGCATAAAATTCGGTGAAAAATGCAGTCTACTGAGCCTGCATCTCAACCTGTCATTGCTGCATCTCGAGCTACTGCCACTGCATCTTGAGCTGTCGGTCCTGGATAGCTATTTCCTGAGCTTGCATCTGGAGAAGTAGGCTACCCATGCCATCGACCGATGAGGTAAGAGAATCAATCCGCCCATGGAGGAGATTATAGTGCTCCTCGGTAAATGTGGAATGCCCTCGGGAAGTAGGAGGCACGCTCGAGCCAGGAATGTCAGATGCGGGAACAGGAACTTCAGTTTCTTCTTCGTCTGATTCTGCTTCATCTTCAAACGGGAGAGTGGATTGACCAGAGGTAGGATCGAACCTTTTCATATGAGCCACCCATTGCCCATGTTCCTTTACTATCTTCATCCGTTTTAAGGTCTGAATATTAATAGTATCAGTAGGGCATAATTTTATAAAAAGTGAATTAATAAGATTCAAACAAAAAAGGTGCTATTGTGTGGATTTGCAAAGAGAATTTTTGCGAAGAAGATGAAGAAATGGAAGAAAAAACGAGATGGTTGCGTGTTTAAAAAAACTAGACCGCCATGGTCCGGACGTCCGGATGACAGTGAATGAAATTATATGAATCGTTCTGCCAATCCGGACAGTATAGTCCGGACAGCTTTTGCTTGTCCGGATAATATATTTTATTTTATTTTTAAATAAAAAAAAGCTTAAGTGAAAGAAACTTAAACTTAGTTCACTTCATTTTCATCAATAATCCCCAATCCTCTTCGAATAATTAAAAAAACGTTCATATGCTAGAGGTTTGGTAAAAATATCGGCCAACTGATCCTCGATCTTTATAAATTGTAATACAATATCTCCTTCTTGTACATGATCACGAAGAAAATGATGTCGAATCTCAATATGCTTAGTTCGTGAATGCAGGACGGGATTTTTAGACAAATTTATGGCACTAGTATTATTACATAAAATAGGCACATAATCGTAAAACAAATGATAATCACATAGAGTTTGCTTCATCCAAAGTGTTTGTGCACAACAACTAGCGGCCGAGATTTATTCTGCATCGACGGTGGATAGTGCAACGAAATTTTGTTTCTTACTAGACCAAGACACAAGTGCAAAGCCTAGAAAGTGACAATTTCCGCTAGTGCTTTACGATCAACATTACATTCGGCCCAATCGGCATCCGAATAATTAATTAAGTCAATATGAGTCTCTTTTGGATGCCAAAGTCCTAAAGTTCTCATACCACTTAGATAACGAAAAATTATTTTTACAACCTTTAAGTGTGATTCTTTAGGATTAAATTGAAAACGAGAACATAGACAAACGCTAAACATAATATCGGGCATACTAGCAGTTAAATAAAGAAGGGATCCGATCATACCTCGATATTTTGTGACATCCACAGTTGTACCTTACTCATCCTTATCAAGCTTTAGAGATATGCTCATTGGCGTGTTCACAGGCTTGATATCATGCATGTCAAATTTCTTAAGCATGTCTAATATGTATTTATTTTGATTTATGAAAATTCTTACTTTCATTTGTTTAATTTGAAGGCCAAGAAATTTTTTTAACTCACTCATCATGCTCATTTCAAATTCTTTACTCATGCATTTTGAAAATTCTTCACAAAGATGTATATTTGTAGCGTCAAAAATAATATTGTCAACATAAATTTGAACAATGAGCATATCATCTTTATGAATTTTTATAAAAAGTGTAGTATCCGCTTTTCCAATCAAAAAACCATTTCAGAGAAGAAATTTGCTCAACCGTTCATACCAAGCTCTAGGAGCTTGTTTCAAACCGTAAATAGCTTTTTGAAGTTTAAATATATGATTCGGATACTTGTGATCTTTAAAATCGGGAGGTTGCTCAACAAAAACTTCTTCTTGAATGAAACAATTTAAAAAAACACTTTTAACATCCATTTGATAAAGTGTAAAATCTTTGTAAAATGCAAATGTAAGAAGTATGCGGATGGATTCTAATCTTGCTACGGGTGCAAATGTTTCTTTAAAATCGATACCTTCTTCTTGATTGTAACCTTGGGCCACTAATCTAGCCTTGTTATGCACAATTATTCCATTTTCATCTCTTTTATTTCTAAAAACCTATTTTGTTCCAATAACGGTTTGATTATTTGGTCTAGCAACTAAGTCCCAAACATGATTTCTTTCAAATTGATTTAATTCTTCTTGCATTGCTAGAATCTAAAACTCATCAAACTCGGCTGCTTTGAAATTCTTAGGTTCGATTTGAGAAATAAATGTACAACTACCAAAATGATTTTTGTAAGCAGTTCTAGTAGTGATAGCTTTTGATGAATCGCCAATTATTAGCTCTTTGGGATAAGATGGAACAAACCTCCATTATTTTGGTAACGAGGGATCACTTTGTTCTCCGGTTTGTCTTTCTTCATTTTCTTGAGCATTTGACTTTTCTATGTCTCCATTTGGTGCCTCCTTATTTGGTCTTGAATTTCATTTGTTCGAAAGGAGCTTCCAAACCTACATCGTCGTCACTACCTTTCTCTCGATCAAATGAGTTAGTTTCATCAAAAGTAACATACATGAATTCTTCAACGACCAGAGTTCGTTTGTTAAAAACTCTATATGCTTTGCTAGTCGATGAATATTCTAAGAAAATTCCAATATTGGATTTGGAGTCGAATTTCTTCAAATTGTCTTTTGTATTTAAAATAAAACATTTACATCCAAAAACTTTGAAATAATTAATGTTTGGAATTCTATTTTTCCAAAGTTCGTAAGGAGTTTTAGTTTTCCTTTTACTTACTAATACCCTATTGATAATGTAGCAAGCGGTATTAACGGCTTCGACCCAAAAATATTTAGACAAGTTATTTTCATTTAACATAGTTCGAGTCATTTCTTGTAATGTACGATTCTTCCTTTCTACTACACCATTTTGTTGAGGTATTCTAGGAGCCGAAAAATTATGTTCATATCCATGTTCTTTACAAAAATCTTCAAAGTCAACATTATCAAATTCTCCACCATGGTCACTCCAAATAGTTGAAATAGAATAGCCTTTTTCATTTTCAACTTCTTATAAAAATGTTTAAAAATTTTCAAAACTTCTTCTTTTAAGCTTAAAAATATAACCCAAGTAAATCTTGAAAAATCATCAACAATAACAAAAACATAATGTTTACCTCCTAAGCTAGCCGTCCTAGAAGGTCCAAAACGATCCATATGGAGAAATTGTAAAGGTTTTTTAGTTGAAGTAAAAAGTTTTGATTTGAAAGAGTTTTTTACTTTTTTTTCAAATTGACAAGTATCACAAATTTTATCTTTTTCAAATTTCAAATTTGGTAAACCTTTTACAAAACAATTTTTGGAAATTTTTGAAAGAATATCCATGTTTAGATATCCAAGTCTTCTATGCCATAACCATGATTCTTCTTTCAAACTAAGTAAACATTATTCTTTATTTTCTCATTCAATGTTTATAATATAAATATCTTTATTTCGGCTTCCTATAAAAATCACCTCTTTAGATGTGACGTCCTTAATAAGGCATTTGGTAGAATCGAATTTTATGTTATAACCTTTGTCACATTATTGACTAATGTTTAGTAAATTATGTTTAAGATTATCAACAAGTAAAACATTTTCGATAGAGGGGGATGAGTGGTTACCAATGTTTTCAAAACCTATTATTTTACCCTTGGCATTATCTCCAAAAGTCACATGGCCTCCATCCTTCTCTTGAAAGTTTGATAACAATGATCGGTCTCCGGTCATATGCTTCAAACATCCACTATCCAAGAACCATTTGCTTTTTGTTTTCTTTGGTACCTACAAAGACAATTTAGGTTTTGATTTTTGGTACCCATTTAAACTTGTGTCCTTGGTAGTTAGTTTTTGCGGATTCTTTTATCCACTTGTATTTGTTTTCAAATAAAAATTTCTTTTTAGTTAAACAATTGAAAGCTATATGTCCACTTTTATTACAAAAATTACAAGAAGTATTTGAAACATTAACAAACATATTTTTGAGTGATTTTTGTTTTAGAAAGGGTTTATATTCAATACCTCCTTTATCAAAAACACACTTTTGACTATCAAGCATCAAATCAAAATTTTTCTTACCTTCGGTAAATTCATGAATAATGTTTATTAAGTCATTAATTTTCTTTTTCAAAGAAATGTTTTCTTTTATCAAGAGATTTTGATCAATATCTTCTTTTTGCTTTTCCGAAATTTTCTTAATCTCTTCTTTTAAAATAAAATTTTCTTTTTAAGGATAACATGATTCAAAACAAAATTTTCAAAATTTTCAAGCATTTCATCATATGAATTTGAAAGTTCATCATAAGAGCATACCTCATCTTCAATTGCCATGAAGCACATACTTCATTATCATTTTTATTTTGTTCTTCGTTGTTGCTATCATCCCATGAGACTTGGAGTGCTTTTTTTTGAAATTTTTCCTTTTGTTGGGACATTCAGTTCTCTTGTGACCCGGTTTATCACAATCATAACAAATGATCTTTTTGCTCCTTGCTTCCCCATTTTCTTCTTTCTTTTGGAATCTTCGATTATTACGAAGACTTCTCAATATTTTGACAAGAAGGACCAAATCATCAAACTCTTCATTGCTCATATTTTCATTTGATGTTTCTTCTTCAATTGTCGATTTTAATGCAATTTGTCGTTTAGGAGGCTCATTTGATTCCTCCTTACCTAGTTTTCTCCTTAACCTCGACATTATTTAGTTCATAGGTCATTAATGTGCTGTAGAGCTCTTCCAAAGGATATGTATTTACATCCTTAGTGTTCTCAATCAACATCATCAATGGACTCCATTCCTCTGATAAGGACCTAAGTATTTTACTCATAAGTTCACCGTTAGTAAATTTACGATCAAAACCTTTAAGACCATTTACAATATCGGTAAAACGAGTAATCATGTCAACAATAGACTCATTTTGTTTCATAAAGAAATTTTCAAATTCTTTAACTAGCATATTTATCGTTGTTTCCTTAACTTCACTTGTACCAATATGAGTAACTTCAAGAGCATGCCAAATATCATATACCGAATCACATGTGCTAATTCAATTAAATTCATTTCTATCAATTGCACAATAAAGTAAATTTTTAGCCTTGACATTTAATGAGAGTTTTCTCTTATCTTCATCATCGTATTCTTCTCTAGATTTGGGGAGAGTTTGATCCGGTCTACCATCTACTTTAATAGTCTTAGTGGGAGCATATGGACCATATTCTATAACTTCCCAAATATTGTAATCAATAAATTGGACATATATCATCATCCTAACCCTCCAATAATTATAATGCGTACCATCAAAGAAAGGAGGCCGATTTTTTGAAGGACTTAGTTAGCCATTACTCAAGATTGTAGAATCTTTTTCTTTTAAAGGAGTACCAAGCTCTGATACCAATTGAAAGCCTAAGAACAACTAACCAAGAGGGGGTGAATTGGTTATTTGAAACTTTTTTGAAAATAAACGCAAATTTAAGCAAATAACTATGAATAAATAAGACAACACAAAAGTAATAAGAGGAAGGGAAAAGAGAGTGCAAACGATGTAATAAGGAGGTTCGATTCAATCACAATCTACGTCCCCCATTACCAAGCTCTCCGTCACGAGCAAAACTTTTTTTACTATCTTTGATTGACTTATGGTGCAATCCAACCCTTACAACGCTTCCGGTGACTTACAACTAAGGAGCACAGAACCTTTTACACGTTGAGCTTTCCGGGACCTCAACACGACCCACAATTTAATGAACAAGGAAATCAAAGTTACAATTGAAAAGTTTCTTTCTTAACAAATGATATGAACACAACTAAATATTAAGAGAGAATTAGGCACAACACTTCAATAAATCACAAAGAATATAGCTCAAGTGTTGTGTGAAAAACTTTTATTGAGATATATGATTTTTCAAAAAGTTACTCACTCAAAAAGTTTTTCAACAAATAAATATTTTGATCTCTTAAAGATTGAAAAACAAGGTAGATAAGATCAATTAATAGCTCTCTTTAATGCTCTAGAATTCTTACTTAAAAAAAAGTATAAAGAGAGGTATTTATAGCCATCAATCAGGAGATCCGGACAAGTGATTTGGACGTTCGCTTGGATACCAAACGGTTAACTAGCCGTTTGCCAAACGGTAAAAAATCCGACCGTTGAACACCACATCCGGACGTCCGGATGGGCAATTTATTTTGTCCATCAAATTTTTCTTTTTTGTGAAAAATGTTCTTTAAGGTACTTGTAGGGTTTTCTAATATACTTCGTATAGATAAATAATTTCATAGAGATTTAATTGTGAAAAATCAAATTACTTATCTTTTAAAAATAATTTTTATCCAAGTAAACTTTTGTCATGATAATTCTCGTGCATAAAAATTGTTTGAGTTATAATCGATGCAAAATATTAAAGTGTTTTACCTTTACATTTGAGTATATAAATGCATCTATAGCTAATGTCTTCAATTTCTTCATCTAATGCGATTTTGTGCGTGAAAGCTCGATTTCCAATTCCTCGTTCGTAAATCTTCAATCTTACTTGTGTGTTTGTCATTTTGTGCCAAGATTGCATGATTCTCGATCTAGATTTTTCGTGTCATAAATTTGCAATAATCACTATCAATCACTTAAATTCAATTTGTTTGTGATAATCAAAATAAGAAGTCAACCATTAAGCCAACATGTCTGACCTTGGAGATGGCAATAAAAAGGAATGGAGGTGCTGGTCAAAAGGGGATGCCTACCCAACGACTTATAAAAATTATAAAGAATTTCTTATTGAAATTAAGGCCATCTCCAATGTGCAATTCAAAACACCAAAATGCACCATTTCTTAGTGTAAAATAACTCTAATGCAACAATATACTTTGCACCATTTTGGTGCAAAGTGAATAGTGTTGTGTACAAAATCATTTTACCCTTTCTATTTATTTCTCAAATAAATTGATTAAGAGTATTTGTGTAATTTGTATTATATATTTTTTAATACAATAAATTATTATTTTATTATTATTATTATTTGCATTTAAAATAAATTTTAAATGTAAAAACATAATAATTAATGAATTTATATTGAGTAAATAGCACAAGACGTCCATACTTTTTAATGTTATTGTACAAAACGTTTATACCTTTTATTTTTTGACATTTTTATCCCTATTTTCATTTTTCATTGCGCAAAAGGTCATTTTTATCCATTTTTCAATAAAAAAAATTTATTTTACCCCCTATTCAAATAAAACAAAAAAATAGAAAAATAAAGAGCTGATTGCAACTGTAATCCCAAATTTTCAAAAAATTACAAATCAGTAACACACACACACACACACAAACATATATACACACTTAAAAATCAAAAGTAAAAATACATAAATAAACCCTCCGTACAAATTTGGAAAGAAAATTAATTTCTATCAAAAATCTTCGAATCCAATTCCTTGGATCTTATACCCCATCTTAAACCCTTTCTCCCCCACTTAACACGTGTGCAAAGGAGGAACAATGGATTTCGAGAAGCGGAAGGCGATGACCTTTGTTGCTATGACCTCGCCGGGACCCGACAAGTCCCCTAAAGGCAACATTGACATCCCCATAATTCTTTTCTTAACCGCCTTTAATTCTCGCCCCTCTTACTTTACCACTAGCTCTTGCTCCGGTCGCATCTCTGTTCTAGCCCAACCGATCGATGTCGTTGTTGTCGCTGTCGCCGCCACTACCGTCAGGAAAAAGGCCAAGGGAGACACCTGGGTCTTCATATCCCACGACCCAATTCCTCCATTCTCCATCCCCTTTTCTCTTCTCATCCTTTTTCCAATGAGTTACCACCCCTAGTCGCCACCAAGTCAAACAACATTTTGTGGCAGAGCCCTGTGTTCAGGTTTAAGCCTTTGATCATTGCTGTTGAGTGCAAAAACATGAGGCAGCTCAGTCTTTGATTTCTTTGGCAATTTCTTGCAGATTCAGAGAGAGTGGAATTAGAAGTGCGAGTAAAAGAGTCATCATTGCAATATGGTGTTGTTTTTCTTCTTTTTCTTTTTTGGTTTTTTTGTTCTTAAGTATATATTTGTGACCAATTTGTAATTTTTTTGAAAATTTGGGGTTATAGTTGCAATTAGCTCTTTATTTTTCTATTCTTTTTTATTTTATTTGAATATGGGGTAAAATTATCTTTTTATTCGAAAAATGAATGAAAATAATCTTTTGAGCAATGAAATGTAAAAATAGGGGTAAAAAAAAATAAAAAAATGGAAAGTATAGACGTTTTGCACAATAACATTGAAAGGTGACATTTGTACTATTTACCCAATTTATATTTATTAAAGAATTTAATCTTTTCCGTAAATATAAATTTATATTTTCATTGTTGTAGTGTTTTTATTAATTGTACTATATTTTTTTATATTTATTAATGAATTTAAACTTTTTCGTAATTTAACGTAATTATTTATTTAGTAATTTAAGTATTTATAAAATAATTAAATAAATAATATTTCAAATAAACAAATTATTAAGAATAAAAAAAGGAAGAAAATGGTTAAACACTGTTTATTTGGTGTAAGTTTTGGTGCAATGGTTGGAGATGAATTTTAATTTGGTGCAAATTTGGTGCAGCGCTAAAGATGGCCTGAGGATCCATTTGGCATGATTTTTGAAAAGTTAAAATGAATTTTTGAGACTCAAAATTTGCTTTTGGACTTTAAACTAATTTTATTAGCGTGCTTTTGGTAGTTAAAAGAGATTTTAGAGGGACCTGGTTCAGTATGATTTTCTCTAAAAACATTTTCGGAATAAAAAGTGCTTTTAAATATTAGTTTTTGAACAAAAACTAATGTAACTTTCTTGAAAACCACTTCGACCAGAAGCTTAACCCTAGAACTTTAACAAATTTCTTTTAGAATTTTCAGTCTCTTATTTGATTCTTCACCAAGTTCATTGATGAAAGTTAAGAAATCAACAATTTCGGTTGATAATGATTTCGGACAAGTGGGGAATGTTGGGGCGAACTAGAAAAGTTTGGGTAGAGACTGATTTTTTTAATGGTATTTATAGTTTTAACATTATGTCTTCTAAAGGAAATGACAATTGCTTTAGCAAAGCATTGTTTCTCGATGCTCCCAAGTTAATTACTTGACCAAAATTTCATCCTTTTCAAGCTTCTCTTAATCTCTACAACTCATTTGCCATTTCTAATTCATCTGTTATTACGAACTTTCACTTTTATAATATTAATAATTGTACTACATGTATATCATAACTTATAGATTATCGACGATGTTGTGAGATTTGATTGGGTCAAAATATCATCAATTGCATAAAAAGAAAAGAATAATAATATTATATATATACATAATAAAGTTACATAATGATTTACAAACAGATGTATTGCAACTGGAGAAAAAAATTATGACCTAATCGCATCCAACTACATCATGTGTATGTTAATCATTATGTAGGGAAAAAAAACAAACTCTCCAACGTTCATTTTGACATATCATCAATTTGTAAAAAAAAAAAAAATTATGTGAAGGTGATACGTACAATAAACATTTTCCTAACATTTCTGCATCTTCAAGTTAGAATTATACCCTAAAAACACAATGAAACAAAAATTTAATTCAAAATGCTCGAAACAGTAACATAATAGCCTTATTGAGAAATAAAAATAAATGAATGGTTTACATTTTATCAAGCTCGATGATATAACAATTGTGTTTTGAGTAATACATTGAACAGAAGAGTAAAGAAAAATACAAAGAATAAGTGATAAAATGAATGATTGATCTGAACAACTCTAAGTAGCAATGCTCCTCTAAGTACGAGCTAGTATTTAACACTTATAGAGCCTGTTTGGAGTGATTTTGAGAATTAATTTTTTTACCGTTAGGAGAAAAGTAGGATCCACATATAAGAGAAAAAAGTCAAATATGACGACTGAAATATTGAAAGAACGGTAAAAAAATCAATATTTTTGGAGAAAAAATCACTCTCAAACATGCTCAAAGTCTATGTTTGTTATGTTAAATTGAATATAGTTGTATTGATAATAAAGAGGGACATAACAAAAATGATCATTTATTTATTCAATAATTGCGAGTTGTTGGTTTCTAATTTATTTAAATTATAAACACATAGAAATAGGTCATGAATAATTTAGTAGTACTTGTAGATCACGAAAAACAAGTAGACAAGTGTCCAATTATGATCTAGTGTCAGACAAGGGCAATATATCACATTCAAAATTGTTTGTTCAGTTGCATCAATCAGACATGATTTCGTGAGTGGGAAGTACTCAAGTACTAGACTCTAAATATTTAGGAAAATGTTGGGTGTACAGAAAAATTTCCTATTGAAATTTTACAAATATCTTATAAAGTGTGGATTTCGAATGAATAAATAATATCAAAAAAATTCACCCACCCACTGGTCATGTAAGATGTCGGTGAACTCCTACCTGTACACTAATCACTGCCCAAATATTTATTGTTGTTTCAAAAATTGAGTAACTAGTAACCACATCAAGTGTAAACATAGATAAGTTCTATGTTCAATTAGTAAAACGCTTCCTTGGATCTAGAGAATCCCTTCAATTAGATAGTATAACACAAAATCGAGAGAGAGAAAGCGAGCGAGCGCATTATCAGTAATATTTTTTTCTTGACACCGAATAACCTGGTATTCTTCTAAAAGACTATCAAATATAGATAAACATCAAGATGACATTAACAAAAATCATAGAAAGTATTTGTTTCAACTCTTGTGCTTCCTAGTCCTTTCTTGGATACTCTGCTTGTCTACGAGAATCAAAGCATTAAACAAAAACAAAAAAAAAAAATAGAGCTAAAATTTTAAACTACAAAAACATAGGCTAAAAGGGACTAAATTGTTTGTGTTTCCCCCATTTCATTGCTCACTGTCTGGAGAATTTGGACTTCTAACAAAGCGTCCCTGCGACATCATAAACAATAGTGTTAGATGCACAAAAATGGGATGTGACACTACACAATAAAAAGTAAGACACGAACATCATATAAGCGTTAATAACAAATTGACAAATATTTTCTAGGAAGTAATGATTTTTGACACACCTTACTAAAATATAAGAAATTTTATAATTGCTTTTTACACTCTTCGTAGTTAGTCACCTACAACACAAAATCATAGAATGCACAATGTACTTCTATCTCCAATTGATAACAAAACTATTTGGACGTACCTTCATTCTAGGCCGTCTATCAGCATTGACTTTTCTGACTTGATATCTGATCTTTTTAGAGAAAAGACGTGAACGTCGTTTTTCCTTGTAGCGCAACACACTAACCTCTCTTACATTACCATTCTCAGAGAACAAGTCTATCTGAGCTAATCGAGCCTACACCCATTCAAACAAACAACAATTATTCAGTGCTAAGTAGATATAGAAACGAATTTATCATTACGCAACATATGATTTTGAATAAAATAAAAATAAAAATAAAAAGTGGCACGTGAAGTGCACGTTCCACACAATAAAATGGAAGGAAATTGCTTCTATGTATTAACTTAACTAAAATAACATAAACTGAGTTCAAATCCCCTAAACATGAGATTTCATGGGCGGGAGATTAAAAGAGGAACATACTTGAACATCATTGCCGGGGGAGTCGGCTCCCGGAGTTTCACCGGAAAATGGGGACTCCTTATCGGACCACGCATTCAAAACTTTGTCGTAGTTCAATTTTAGGAGCAACCCAGCATTTGGTTTGGGAATTGCCTCGTCTTTAGATGCTTTATTAGCTGAATTCTGCTCGCTGGTTCCATTGGAAATCGTATTCTTCTTAACTAATTCGGAGCACTCGATTTCCGATGGCTTTTCAACCTTCTTTTTCTTCTTTTCCGTGGGACTTTTACCCATTTTTGGATTGATATCAAGAACATTTACACTAGGGAACCTCCACCAATCTCCCTCGTCAACATTTCTCATTGCCCTCACTCCACTTTTCACACCAAATCCAAAGTCAAATGCATCTTCAAATCCTAGGCCTATCGGATAACCGTAAACAAAATTATTGGCTTGACTAATATAAGCATTGGAATCATCTACCAACTCATTTTCAGTCCTTGGACTTCCCATTATACTATCAATACCACCGTCAATTTCCTCATCTAGTATGGATTCTGCATCGAAATCTTCGTGAAACTCTTCGCAGAATTCCACCGAATCCACTCTAGAATTGATTTCTCCCGGACTTTGGCATGGCTTTTCGAAGGAATTAGCACCTTTGGACTGAATTGGCAAGGTGGGCTTTTCTTGTATTGGTAGATGCATCGAGTAGCCAGAATTATCGATTAAAACCAAGTCCGGGGGCTCGTATGGAAATGCAATATCATTGCTCTTACTATGTGGTTTGTTAAATTTGAAAGGCTTTGTGAATTTGTTCGAGAATAATTTAGGGTATGCTGTGGAAAGAATTGCTGCAGCCTCATTATATGTTTGGTTAGGCCTTTTTCGCGGGGTTCGAGGTTTTCTTGTGGAGATTGCAAGAGGGGAATTGCTGGATTCAGAGAGAGTTGAAGATGGAGAAGATGAATTTGAAGTCCAAGATGTTGATGGAGATTTAATAATCGCAAGGTCTAATCTATAAGCTCTTCCACCTCCACTTAAAAACGATGACATTTGTAAATTGAATCCAGAAAATCCTTTCAACAATATGAAAAAATGATTTTACCTATCACAAGAATACCAAGTATTTACCAAAAACAATGCAGCAGCCACGACATAGTGATTCCAAGTCATCTCGTCTCAAGATTCACTTTGAGCTCAAGAACTTAATCAGATGTTTTCAGATAAAGCTTTAATCGTGGAAGATATTTCAAAAAAAAAAAAAAAATGAGGAGTACCAATCGGACTGAGGGTTCTGGGATTGGAGTTGAAGAAGTACTACAGTACCCTGAACCCTGAAAAGTACTTTGGAATTAAGCAAACTTTTTAATTGATAAAAAGCTGGAAAAGAAGTCAAAACAAGCACAAAGTAAAGAACCCTTCAAAACCCATAAAGGAAATGAAAAGATATTAGTATTTCAGACACAGAAAATCATTAAAAACAATCTTGGAATCATCGAAAGTGGAAAATCCCAGAATTCACCCTTTTGTCTACCTGCAGTAGGCGTTTCAAGAGCCAAATGAATGCAAAACAGAAAACACAGAAATCCTAAGATTTCATGAAATGGGATTTGTTTGGAGAAATGTGCAAGTATCACAGAATAGAAAGATGTCTGGTACAAAGGAATTCAAGAAGTCTCAATTCTTCTGGCACGTATATATATACATATATAAATAAGAGTGACGTTAGATCAACACTTTTCGTGCACATAATCTTTTACACCTCTCACATGAAAAGGTCTACATATATGTATACGGTAAGTGTACAAGTATATTAATCCTATAAATACACACATAGAGAGGGAGACGTATGTTCTGTACAGTAAGTCATAGGATAAAATAGCAGAAGATACATACACACATTCTCTCTCTCTATATATCTATATTTCTTCTTCCTTTGTCTCTCTGGAATGGATGAATGAGTGAGGGGTGGAGATGACAAAGAGAAGAGGAACCAGAAGTTTTTCGGATTGGACCACATTTTGTTACTCTTTCTAACGGTCTGTGCACTTTTACCAGTTCAATTATGCTACTACTACCATTATGGCTTTTTACTAAAACATCCTTGGCCTTTTTTTCTTTGATTATTTGGCTTAATTGGGAAAAAGTTTATACGAAAAGCTCTATTTACTTACACATAAATGATTTTTATTAGTCAAAATTAAAAATAAGTAGGGTGTTTGAGCCACATTATTTTGATAATAATGCATTCTTGAATAGTGTATCGATGGAAAATGTGTGGTTAAAAAATAAAGAAAAGTTTTTTATTTGCGTGTAATATTATTTTATTGAAAAATGTGTAGTTGAAATGATGTCAAATCACTGTTTAAGAATGTATTTTTTTGAAATAATGTGGCTCAAACAGGCACGGTTATCAATTTTGAAAGTACTTAAAAACATAACTTTTTTTACTTAAAAGTAATAGAAAATTAATTAAGTTATGGAGATATTTTTTCCCCATCTCTCAATTTAGACTTCTAAATTTCTTTCTTCAATTTAGCTATTTATTATTTATTTGTTCCATTTTTGCTCTTTTTTTTTTTTTTTTTGGTTGCCTATGTTGGGTATGTATTAAAAAAAAATAAAAAACTATATGTTTTATATTTAAACAATTGCTTTCAAACATATAACACTGGAAAAAATGATTTTTTTAGTTATTTGCAATTTAAAAAAAAACACAACAATAATTAAGATATAATAAGTAAATTTTTACTCTATATATGCACATAACAATAAATATCTCACATGTAAATGTCCTCGTACTTATTAAAAATCTTGATGCAGTTATATATTTATAATACAAATTTATTTTTAATTTTAATTTTAATAAGTATATAATAACAAAAAAGGTGAAGAATATTTTATCAATAGACTACACCTAGCTAAATGTTAAATCTTTACGATGGTAAAAATCTTTTTGTGAATTATATATGAAAGTAATATTAATTAAAAAATTTGACTCTTATTTTTTTATGAGTTACACAAAAATCTCAAAAAAGAAAAACTCTTAGTGGCATTATTTTATTTCATATTCAGGCATAGGGGCATTTTGGTAACTTTATCTTTATGTAATCGTAATCATGGGCTTGCATGAATTTCCATATTCTAGTTCTATGTTTAAGTGTGCAACAAGTACCAATTGCAAGAATTTCATTGATGGTCAAGTGTTTCTTATCTGCTGACATGGCATAAGTTTATTGGATGAGTGAGATTTTTAGGGATGACGTGGATTAAGTTCATTGGTTGATGGATTTTCTCATGTATCTAGAAAAATGGTGATGGGATTTTTTTTTATCTTAAGATGAGGCCACAAGTGAAATGATTTGAACCTTTTTTGGTGTCTTGTGCCTTTCGTGTGTGGCATTTGGCAATCATACGTTAGGCTATTTGTGTTCAATGGGTTTTGATTAGAATAATCAAATTAAGTTTTGAGATATCGATCGAGTGTCAGTTATAATATTTACGTGGTTGATTACTATTAAAACAACGAGATGTCGATTATATCAGTATTTTGTCTTTACTTCATTTTTACTAAGAAATAATCAAGCTCCATTTAAATTTTCAAGACAATTTGATCTTTTCTTGAAGATTCATAACCTCTCATATAAGATCGAGTGGAAGAGTTTATGCATAGCACGTATGTAGCTTTTAGAATATATTTCTTAGTTCAAGATCCTTTTTTTTTTTTTAAACGCTAATCGGAATCAAAGAATTAATGGATCTATTCGAATCAACATGGGGATGTGATAGAGTTATGTACTTGTAATTTGATAAATCACGTTGATTCCACAGTCATAAGTTCATCCCACAATTGACTAGATCTAAAGAAGTTTATACATTACACATTCTAAATGGGTCATTCAGATGACAGCAAGTTTACTGAATCAATTTTCAAGTTTTGGCGACTCAAAAATATTCACTACTACCAAGTAATGGCTCAAAAAGAGAACATAACATATTTACGATTAGATGTCCGCTAGAGGGAATGAGCGAAGTGGTCTAAATTTTCTTTTAGCTTAGTTTATAAGAGGAAACTATCTAAAAGGGGAGGAGGGACAAGATTCATATGTGACTCATTAGGGTTAAATATCAAAATTTCAAACTTTAGGACCAATATCATATACTCCAAAATATCTCTTTTTTCTTTTCTTCTTATTTTTGAGGCCCCATTTCCTAAGATATTTCCATTATATCTCTTCATTTTTTCGTTCATAACTAAGATATTTACTTCTGATATTTATTCAACATCTTGTGTAAAAATTACAATTCAACCTTTTATATTTCTCTTTGTATGAGAATTGTCTAAAAAAACTTCAAATTAAGTTGGTGCGACAAATACTTTAAAAGCCCACAATTATTATATCATAGTTTATAAATTTGTATTTGTTTATGTTAATTTCTTAACCATGTGTCTATGTAAGTCAATTTTATCAATTTTTGTTACGTCTTTTTGTACTTTCCTTTTTTCAAATAAGAAAGAGCCTTCGAAGAAATCGTAAATGCAAAAGAGCTATTTATGTCTCCTTAAGTATGATCTCCGAGTTCTTCTTGGTTTTGTATGTAAAATTTTCATTTAAATACAACCTATTTTGAGTCGATTGTAAATAAGATAAGCACTCGCAACGAGCGTTTGGGTAGATGTCACCATAGAATTGAAGTATATCCATAGGATCTAATCTTGGCCACAAACGTTACTTTCTTGATTATGGTTGCAAACACGAAAAGTATTACCTTATCTTATAAAGGATGGTTAGAAAAGATTTGGGCCGTAGATTTTGTATTACCCTGAAATTGAAATTTCATGGTGCATGTGATTTACAGAATCCTTCTGACTATATATTTGGTTTCATTGAAAATTAGACTTTTAGTTAATTTTGAAAAACATTGATCAAATTTATGGTTGAAAAGTTGATAAAAATTATGAATATTATGAAATGTGCAGTTGAAAATGAATTTGAAGAAAAATAAATTTTAAAAATGGGACGGAGTTAATATTTTTGAAAGCTCTAAAAGTTGATATGAATCATAGTTTTTATTCCTAAATAATCTTAATTTTACATGAGCGTAATGCTTGTGATAGTTATTTATCGATCGACTCGGGATGAAGAGAAGCGCAACGAGCATATATTTGATATGCTAGACAAGGTACAATTAAGAAAAAAATTGAAAATGAAGTAATGAGATAACGAGTGTACATGATGAAAATAAGAACTAACACGTCAATCTCGTTGAAATGCAGGTGTCCAAAAATAAAATGGCCATTTTTTCTGAGGTTGGATAATGTACAAATTTACATACATGTTTCCATAGAGAACTCCTTAATGGACACTGTGGAAACAAATAGACCCATGCTTTTAAAGGATGGTTTATCTACAAGGCACATCTTTGTCTCTTTAGAGATCTCTCTCTAATTTGTAAAGTTGCATGAGCACACATCATTACATTTTTCAGGGCTTTGATACTGGTACCTCGATTTATAAAGATCTTGTTATATAGATTGTTCTCATATTCATATATAAAATATCGTCAGTTCGTATCATCACACGTCTTAGTCCTGATCACTCACTCAAGAATAGGAGTCATTAATAGAGCAAATATGTTATAAAGTACTATGTCATGAGCTCCTCCAAATTGTAAACACAAGGCATTTCTCTATAGTACATATATTTTTAAAAAAAATCATGCCATACAGACTATTCTCACATTCATGAATAATATCGGCCATACCTTTTAGCATCTTTATTCTAATTTATGATACACTTTTTATCACTTTTACATCCAACACTTATTTGAGGGGGGAGGCAAGCAACATTAGAGAACTCTACGTCTTAATCCCCATCACACCGCAAGAGTCAATATTAAAACGAATATGTCGCGGAGTAGTTTGTTCAAATTGTAAAAATAAAATGTCCATGTATGTATGGAGAAGAGAGAGTGAAACTTGGGACCATATGTGTGCTTTTATGCCCTATCCTGAGTATGGGCAGGGATGAGGAAATCTTGTTTGAGTTACATCCAATGAGTATACAAGATTTTATAGAAAAACAACAAATAATTTGAATGAGGTTTTAAGAAATAGATCACCGATCTTTTTCTTTAAATACTGAAGAAGAATATTTCAAAGTAGCATTCTCACAACTTGCAAAGTATTAATCTTCTCAAAATGAAGTTGAGAGAGAAGATGAATAAAGGATATAAGTATATTATATATAAGAAAATGCCTCACAGAAGAAAATAAGATTGTATAAGAACTAGATTTTAGGTCTTTATCATATTTAAATAAGTGAATCTGGAAATCTACTTTCCCGAAACCATCAATTTAAATACTAGAATCACATCCAACTCTCATATGTCTCAACCGGATGAAAAAACTTCAAGCCACTTTACATTTCTTTTCATTCAATTGATATTTGCACGGGATTTTAACATCTACATTGACAATTTCATCTGTGAGGACCAAAATTCACATAAATAAATAGGTTGAGGATCTAAAATGTCACAATTAAAATCTATAGACCATAATTACACGACTTAAAAGGTAGAGAAGCTCAGCCCTACTTACTCATTTTCCCTACTTCCGTTCTCTTTTATTTATTTTTTTTATTTTCAATTTTTGCAAGCTTCTAACCCAAATGGCTGGATACATTAGGCTATGAAATGGGCTTGTACTCTCCAAGCAAAATTGGGCCGTGGACCCAATACTTGCATTGGAGCGGTCTTTCTTTCTTCATCTTCATGGGCCGTTGTAGAAGGCGAGTTTCAGATACATTAAAGATAGTTTTATGTGGAAATTACACAATACCATACATTAAAAAACCACAATTCTAAAATAAGATGAGGAGTTTAACATTTCAAAAATAAGAGATTTTATTTTAATTGATAATTTTTAAAATACAAATTTTATTAAATATATATACGCCATTACACAAACCCCAATTAATTCCCAAAACTCTCTCTCTCTCTCTCTCTCTCTACATTTCTCTCTTAGGGTTGGCAACGGTTCGGTTATGAGTCGGTTCGACCAAAATCATAACCGCACCACCAAATTTTTGACCATACCATAACCGCACCATAACCACATAAATCGGTTCGGTTTGTATCTCGGTTCGGTTCGATTAATAACCATGAAAATAAATTATTTTTTATAGGTTCATCCGTCAAATTGATATAAAACAATTTATGAAAAAAATCAATGAAAACAAAAATACAATATTCAAAACGAAAATGCAAACATTATCAAACAATATTTCAAATGTAAATGCAAACATTATCCTAATTTTCAATTGTAAAATATAAATTTAACAAACAATATTATAAATATAATAATACTAAACTTTTCCTTCATTATTAATTGTTGTGCATCGAAGTTACTTGATTCATTCTTCCCTACAAGTCTTACTAGCATAGATCAGCATTCAAAGTTGATTCCTATTCATCCTTGGCAATACTGGCACGTCTAGAAAAATATCGAACTCTATTTTTACATAATCAGCAGTAATAGAATGGCTAACAAATGTAACAAATTTTCGGAGGCGACGACGACTTGGACCGTAGAGGCAGTGGAGCCGTGCGCGAGTTTGTGGTTTGTATTTATATACTGTCATACTAATGCTATTATGAGCTAATGGTAAGTGGGCTAGCCGAATGAGTTAGGTAGATGTAATGAGGAGGGGAGGAATTTTGTTTTGGTCTGGATAGAAAAGTAGTAGAAAGCCCATAATCAATTCAATTATGTGTTTTTTTTTTTGATTTTTTTAGCGGGTAATTGGTTCTGTTTCGGTTCGACGATGTAAATACCATACCCGCACCATTACGAACCGGTTCATTAAAATCAAAACCATATCTGCCCCATTGCACCATCGGTTCGGGTTTTTTCGCCCCATTCGGTTCGGTTAATCGCAATTTTCGGTTTTGACGATTCAAATTGCCATCTCTATTCTCTCTCGTCTCACTCTCTCTCTACATTTCTCTTGATTCTCAACTCTCAGCCGCCGACTATCAACAGTGGGGAAAATTAAGCGAGGTCGCCATCTACAGTAATGACTCTCTATTGGCGGCGCTCTAACTCTCCCAATTTTTGGTTACGCAATAGTGTTGTGCTGCATTTGTGTTGGTGTTAGTGGCATGGAGGTGGCTGCTTGGTGTTAGTACTGGTGGCAGCGCAATGACAGCTATGGCGACGACGATGGAATGTTTTTGTTGGATCTGGACATCTGATGGAGGAAGATGTCATGGACAATTGAACCAGGAATGAAGATGTATTGTTGATGTTTCGAGTTTGGGGAAGTTGATCGAGGTTGCGCGGTGACCAGTGGCTAGGTATGGTGAGATGAGTGGTTGTGTATGGTGATTGTGCGGTGAAGTGTACGGTGGTGTTGGCGGCGTGATGGTGGATCTGGTGGGTGCGCAGGTGCAGTAGTGTTGGAGTGATGGCCGACGATGGGGGGTCGTGGCCGGGGTCATGGTGAGATGGTGGTGGTTGCAGGTCGTGGTGGCGATGGCAACAAGGTGGAGGTTCCGTTGGCATTCAGCGAATTGATAATGATGTTGGTCGTGGTCATGGTGGTAGGGCGGTGATTTTGGGCGGTTGCGGTTTGTTCATTTTTCTTAGATCTGGTGACAGAGTGGGTTTCGATGACAGTAGAGGAGGTGGTGCTAGCTGCGATAGCAGCGATGTTGACTGTGCTGAAAATTGTGATCGTGTGACTCGAAATTGGATACGTGACCTAAAAATTGTGATTGTGACTCCCAATTGTAACAGCGATGTTGACTGTGCTGAAAATTGTGATCGTGACTCAATTGTGACTCGAAATTGGATATGTGACCTAAAAATTGTGATTGTGACTCCCAGTTGTAACTGACAATTTAGGAGTCACAGTTGATCGTGGCGGTGGTTGTGGTGGTCATGGCGGTGGTCGTGACGAGTTAGTTGATTTGTGACTCACAATTAAATACGTGACCTGAAAATTGTGACTGTGACTCACAATTGAATATGTAACCTAAAAATTGTGACTGTGAATCGTAAGTGTTGTTGATGGTCACAAATTATTTGGTTGACTGTGTGACTAATGAAAAAGATAAATTGTGACTGAAAAATAATGTGTAACCTAATAAATTGTTAATCTGTGATCGATAATTTGATAATTTGTGACTTGTAATATTTGTGATTTGTGATCAATAAATAAATCATGACTTATAAATTTTCGATTTGTGACCAATGAATGAACTGTGACCTACAAAATTTTTGAATTGTGATCGTAAAATAATTTGTGACATAAAATTTCTGATTTTTGAAATTTGAAACTTGTTTTCTTAATTTTGAATTGTATAGATATGTGACCTAAATATATTTAATTAATAAAATAATTAATTAATTAATTCATTAAATCATAAATAAATTTTAATAAAAATCTGATTTTTGAAATTTGAAACTTGTTTTCTTAATTTTGAAATATGTCATACTTAATCTCTTACTTATGAAATTTTTCCTAGTTTTTATTCTCTTTTATCTTTTTAATTATTTCAAATTTTTGGTGATGGTCATGGAAGACGATGCCTCTCTTTCTCCCCTGACTGTAATTTAAGCATGTTTTGAATAATCAATTCAAGTTTTGTCTGGAATCATATACCGAACATGAACCACAACTTAATTTCTTTAAGTGAGAAACATTTTCAGACAACAATATTCTTTCATTTTGCTGTAATTTCAGATCTTAGAGTAATGCTATTCGTGATGATGTCTATTGTGTGTTGTCACACTTGTCCTACCCACCTGGGCCAGTGGCCCACTCCTCATCCACGTGGCGTTCCCACCGAGGTGGCACACATTGCCAAGGTGGGTTATATCCGAAGTGCTTCAAGCCGAGGTCTATCCGCTGAGGCTCCTCGATCTGATGTATGCGAGTCTGCCGAAGCCCAACTGCCAATGCCCATTCTCAGGTGGAAGTATTTGTCAAATGGTCGAAACCCCGAAGCTGACGCACGAGCCTCTTAACCACAAGAAGCTTCCTCCACAGTCACTTCTCCTAAGAGATTGTCTGCTCAGAGATCTTATTCGAATGACTGATGGAACGTTTGTCACAAGCATAAATGTCAAATCTTGTCACTAATATGAAGGACCTACGCAAGCAATAAATGCGCCGTAAGCTAGCAAGTCAAGCCCCATACCTAAGAAAAGACGTTTGAACTAAAGAGATGAGGCCACGCGTCACTTCATCCAAGGGCTCCCATTTCATATGTATCACTATAAATACTTCCATTGTGTGATGTCAAAGGCTAATGCAAGAATCAATACTAAAGACTACATTTACTCAACTCTCTCTCATTTACTTGCAATACACAAATCGAGTTTATACACTTTTACATATACATTTACGAGCATCGGTTGGTAATTATTGTACAATCGGATTACAAACAACCCGCCGGATTCTGAACGTCACCGTCCCGCGTCGTTGGGCTACTCCCACGCCCCTTTGAACCGCTCGTTTTAGATCGCCCACTTGTCTTAGCGTGTTGGACATTCGCCCACGCAAGCGCGGGTGGGATCGACATCTGTTGGCGCACTTTTTGAGGTCAACAGATTGGCGCCGTCTGTGGGAAACCATACCATAACTACGAGCAACCTTGTGGTAAAAGCTTACTGAAAAACATTTGGATAACCCCCCTTGAAAAAAGATTTGTTCTTGAAAAAGAACAGGAGGAACCCCCTATCACTTGGACAAATCTAAGTTTGATAAAAGAAAAATGAGTTCTAACGAAAATACTCCCCTCAGGAAGGTAAGAGAAAGCACGAATGTGCCTTCCCAGCCTGCTGCCCCAGCAGCTCGGCCGAGGCTCCACCACCACCAAAGGAGAGGTGGAATGCGTGCGACAGCACGACTGTCAAGAGAAATGGCTACCATGGCAGCCAACATGAGGGATACCAACCAAAACTTGGCCATGAGGAGGGAGCTCATGGCCCAAATGCAAGGCCAGGGAGGCTTCCCCATTCCTCCATA
>NC_036253.1:3148376-3165480 GCF_002742605.1 Olea europaea var. sylvestris | reverse complement strand
GAAGCTGGCCCGAGTTCAAGACAACATTCTTGAAGCGATTCGTAGTAAGCAAGGAAGTAGAGGCCCCCGTCCAGCATCTCTAAGATATGAGACAGGCACATGGGGAGTTCCTAAAGAGCTTCCTATCACGCTTCACCGATGAGATGATTTACTGCGTACAAGTCACCGATAGAGAAGCACTATCTGCATTAAGGGAAGGCCTGAACATGAACACCCTATTCTGGAGGGATGTGCAGAATCAAGACCCTATCACCTACGACGCTCTACTAGAGACGATGAGAAGGGAGATAATCAATGAAGAATTGATTGAGCATAGGAACAGGGCAAGCAGAGGCCTCCCACTTTCTCAAAGGCAGCGAGGTAGGGGTCCGACCTCCCACCTCATGGACTACCAGATGAACCAAACCGGAAATGAGAACTCTGGACAAGCACTGGCCACCACAACTCTGAACGCGGTTCCTACCTTGGCATATGAGGATGTCAACCCAACTGCTGACCCACATCAGATGGAGGCCCAGCTGGGACCCCGTAGAGGAAGAGGCCGGGCCGAGGTTTTGCACCTAGAAATAGGTCCAATCCGAACCTCCCTGGATACTGTTTGCACCACAGGTCCTACGGGCACGACACCGCGGATTGCAGAGACTATGCACACCGCTCCCGGCAGGAACCCGCCAGAGAAAGACATAACTCGCCCCAGGCGAACAGGCCCCCGCCCAGGCACAACAATCGACATGGGAGTGAGGCGGCCACTCCTCGTCAAAGGGATGTAACCCCAAGGCGAAGAGAGCAAGACACAGAGAGCCCCAGGGAAGGGCGTAGACACCGAAGAAATAGGCAAGCTCAAGATGAGGCCCCTATCCACGAGATAGATACCATATTTGGAGGCCCTTATGTTGGCGGTGAAACACAAAACACCAAAAGAAATTATACTAGGGAGGCTAAGCACCCCCTCGACCAGTTACATTGTGGACAGTAGCTCTCGAAGAAACTAAGTACCACCCATTGTCTTCACCCAGGAAGACGCCGAAGGAGTTCATTACCCCCACTGCGATGCGCTGGTGGTGAGGGCTGTCATAGCCCGAAATGGGCTCAAACGAATGCTAGTCGACAACGGCAGCTCCGTCAACATCCTATTCGGGTCCGCCTTTGACAAAATGACATTAGACCATCAGTTGACGCCCACCACCACTCCGTTGTACGGATTTACCGGAGATAGCATCACTCCAAGGGGAAAGATAACACTGGCAGTGGAGATGGGAGAATCTCCTCAAACTACGATGAACTTCATGGAATTCCTCGTAGTTGACAGCCGGTCGGCTTACCACGGAGTCTTGGGCAGACCAGCCCTAAAGGAATTGGGAGCAGTCACCTCCATCCACCACCTATGCATGAAATTCCCAATAGAAAATGGGGTGGCGACGGTGAGAGGCGACCAGAGAGGTTCGAGAGAGTGCTATCTAAGCTCTATTAAAAAGGTAGAGCCCCGGGACGTCCACGTGATCATGGCTGATGTAGTCATGGCGGATGTCCCAGGTGACACTCCCACTGACCAGGAAGATGTTGATATGATTGATGCACCGCTTAATCAGGAGGTGCTGATCATTGATGAGATCGACCCCCGCATAATGGAACATGAGCCTCAAGCATCCCCTGTAGAGGAACTTGAGAGCTTCTCAACCGACCCCCGAGATCCGTCCACGGTGTTGAAAGTAGGCAGAGGCCTATCCAACATTTTGAGAGAAAAGATTAAGGACTTCCTAGGCAAGAACCTTGACGTTTTTGCTTGGAGGCATGAGGACATGGTGGGCATAGACCCCAAGATCAGCTGCCACAACTTGAAAATTGATCCTAATGTTGCCCCGCATAGACAAAAAAAGGATAGCCCTCAACCCTGAGAGGTATGAGGCCCTAAAGGAAGAGGTTCGGAAGCTCATCCAAAATGGCTTCGTCAGGGAGGCCACCTATCCGTGGTGGGTCTCCAACCCGGTCTTGGTTAAGAAACACAATGGCAAATGGAGGGTATGCATCGACTTTACAAACCTCAATAGAGCTTGCCCGAAAGACAACTTTTCGCTTCCAAGGATTGACCAATTGGTGGACTCCACGGCTGGGCACGAGTTGTTGAGCTTCATGGATGCATACTCCGGCTACAACCAAATCCCCATGCACCCGACCGATGAAGAGCACACCTCTTTCATCACGGACCGAGGCCTCTACTGTTATAGAATGATACCCTTCGGGTTGAAAAACGCCGGAGCAACCTACCAAAGACTCGTGAACAAAATGTTTACCGACCTCATTGGCAAGACAATGGAGGTCTACGTGGATGACATGCTGGTGAAGAGCTTAGAAGCAGAGAACCACATAGCGCACCTCAACAACACCTTCCAAATCCTGAGAAGGTACAGGATGAGGCTCAGCCCCTTGAAATGTGCTTTTGGGGTGGCTTCCGGCAAGTTCTTGGGGTACATGGTCAACCAGCGAGGAATTGAAGCAAACCCCGAGAAGATTGAGGCTCTATGCCAGATGAGGTCCCCTCAAAAGCCAAAGGAGGTGCAAAGCTTAACTGGACGAGTGGCGGCACTTAGTCGCTTCGTCTCCAAAGCAACTGACAAGTGCCTCCCATTTTTCAAAGTGCTCAAGGCTGGGAAGAAATTCCAATGGACTGAGGAATGTGAAGAGGCCTTCCAAGGACTGAAAAGGCATTTGGGGCAAGCCCCCCTCCTCTCCAAGCCGAAGCCCGGTGACATCTTGCAACTATATCTTGCCGTCTCCAATGACGCCATCAGTTCGGTTCTGATTTGAGAAGAAAGGTCCACCCAACTTCCCGTCTACTATACGAGTAAAGCGCTCCTATCGCCGGAGACCCGATACCCCGATATGGAGAAGCTTGCTTTGGCCTTAATCACGGCCTCTAGGAAATTGAGGCCTTACTTCCAAGCTCATACTATCCATGTACTTACAAATTTTCCCCTGAGGCAAGTACTCCAAAAGCCCGATGCCTCGGGAAGATTGTTGAAATGGGCAGTGGAACTAAGTGAATTTGACCTTATGTTCAAAGTTAGGGCAGCCATCAAAGGGCAAGCCTTAGCTGACTTTGTTGCTGAATTCGCCAACCTACCCGAGGTGGATGAAATCATGGAATCCGTCGAACCCCCCACGTGGAGCCTCTTCGTCGATGGCTCAGCTGGGGAGGTCAGCTCAGGTGCCGGGGTTGTCCTCATCAGCCCCGAGGGTCACAAACTCACCTCGGCCGTGAGGTTCGGATTCAAAGCCACCAACAATGTTGCAGAGTATGAAGCACTCCTTGCAGGCCTCTGACTGGCCAAGGAAATGCAAGTAAAGAGGCTACTCATCAGTAGTGACTCCCAGCTAGTTGTTAGCCAGGTCAATGGTAACTTCTCGGCCAAAGACAAAATGATGGCCTCCTATCTGAAAACGGTGATGAACCTCATCTCGTCCTTTGAAAAGTTCGAGTTAATCCAGATTTCCCGCATCGAAAACACACATGCGGATGTACTCTCGAAGCTTGCTAGTAGCAAAGACTTAGAGCTATTCACAGTAGTGCCTATTGAGCACTTCCTCCTGCCTTCTACTGAGGCCCTCAATGTCATGTGGGTCGCGGGAACTCTCACCTGGATGCAACCGATCATAGCATATCTGAAGGATCAGGTGCTGCCCACCAACAAGAATGAGGCTTATAAGCTAAAGAGGAGGTCGGCCCACTTCCTCTTCATTGATGACATTCTCTACAAGAAAAGCTTCTCCTCTCCACTCTTACGATGCGTCGGAGGAGAAGAGGCTACCCACATACTAAGAGAAATCCACGAGGGAGTGTACGACAACCACTCCGGAGGCCTATCTCTGGCACAAAAAATACTGAGGCAAGGGTACTACTGGCCTACCTTGAAAGAGGACGCCCTCGAATTCGTACGAAAATGCGATAAATGCCAACGATTCTCTCCCGTGCAAAGACAACCATCACAGGACTTGACTGCAGTCTCCAGCCCCTGGCCTTTCTCAAAATGGGGCGCGGACCTCATAGGTCCCTACCTAAGGGTAGAGGAGGTGCAAGTTTCGCAATAGTGGCCATTGATTACTTCACAAAGTGGGTCGAAGCTGAACCACTGGCAAAAATCAAAGAAGCTAACACTTCCAAGTTCCTATGGAAAAATATTATTTGTCGGTTCAAAATTTCCTACTCGATCGTCTCAGACAATGGCAGACAGTTTGAGAACAAAATGGTCAGAGAACTATGTGAGGAGCTCGGCATAAAGAAGCACTTCTCCACACCTCACCACCCTCAAGCAAATGGCCAAGTTGAAGCCGTAAACAAGACCATTAAGCACGTCCTAAAAAGGAAGCTTGATGTATCCAAAGGAGCTTGGGTTGATGAGCTGTCCCAAGTACTTTGGACGATCCGAACCACCACCAGGACCCCAACCGGGGAGACCTCTTTTTTCATGGCATATGGGACTGAGGCGATGAGCCCTGTGGAGGTCGGACTTCCATCTCCACAACGTCTGCACTTCAGCGAAGTAACTAACGACGAGCTTCGGAGGCTCGACCTCGATTTCATTGAAGAGAGAAGAGACGACTCCTAGCTGAAGCTGGGCACCTATCAAAGAAAAATGACAAGGTACTTCAACTCCAAAGTCAAGAAGAAGTCATTCTGAATCAACGACCTTGTACTCAGAAGGGTTTTCCTATCTTCAAAAGAACCTGGTTCCGATTCCCTAGACCCGAATTGGGAAGGCCCATACAAAATCAGAGAGGAAGTTCGACCTGACACCTACTGGATTGAAGACATGGACGGCAAGGCACAACCCCGTCCATGGAACATTGAGCACCTCAGGATCTATTATTAATAAATTGCACCAACATGCTGGATGACATTCGCTAGCCTTTGTAATATTTCTATGGTTCAATAAAATTCATTGGTTAAATCAACGTGTCGTACTGCGTCGTCACCTCGGAGGAGAGGCTCGAGTCCCACATCTGGGCCACCTCGCTTGAACTCCGAGGCTCTAGCACATCCCTTCCCTTTGGCCTTACTGAACGCCAAGGGGAGAAGACTCAACATGGCTGCAGCATCCACCATGTTTGGAATGCGTCGTCACCTCAGAGGAGAGGCTCGGGACCCACCTCTGGGCCACCTCGCTTGAACTTTGAGGCGCTAGCACATGCCTCCCTTCGGCCTTGCTGAACGCCAAGGGGAGAAGCCTCAACATGGCTGCACCATCCACCATGTCTGGGATGCGTCGTCACCTCGGAGGAGACGCTCGGACCCACCTCTGGGCCACCTCGCTTGAACTCCGAGGCGCTAGCACATGCCTCCCTTCGGCCTTGCTGAATGCCAAGGGGAGAAGCCTCAATATGGCTGCACCATCCACCATGTCTGGGATGCGTCGTCACCTCGGAGGAGAGGCTCGGGACCCACCTCTGGGCCACCTCGCTTGAACTCCGAGACGCTAGCACATGCCTCCCTTTGGCCTTGCTGAACGCCTAGGGAAGAAGCCTCAACATGGCTGCACCATCCACCATGTCTGGGATGCGTCGTCACCTCGGAGGAGAGGCTCGGGACCCACCTCTGGGCCACCTCGCTTGAACTCCGAGGCGTTAGCACATGCTTCCCTTTGGCCTTGCTGAACGCCAAGGGGAGAAGCCTCAACATGGCTGCACCATCCACCATGTCTGGGATGCGTTGTCACCTCAGAGGAGAGGCTCGGGACCCACCTCTGGGCCACCTCGCTTGAACTCCGAGGCGCTAGCACATGCCTCCCTTTGGCCTTGCTGAACGCCAAGGGGAGAAGCCACTACATGACTGCACCATCCACCATGTCTGGGATGCGTCGTCGCCTCGGAGGAGAGGCTCGGGACCCATCTCTGGGCCACCTCGCTTGAACTCCGAGGCGCTAGCACATGCCTCCCTTTGGCCTTACTGAACGCCAAGGGGAGAAGCCTCAACATGGCTGCACCATCCACCATGTCTGGGATACGTCGTCACCTCGGAGGAGAGGCTTGGGACCCACCTCTGGGCCACCTCGCTTGAACTCCGAGGCGCTAGCACATGCCTCCCTTTGGCCTCACTGAACGCCAAGGGGAGAAGCCACCACCGCTACAGTCCGAAGCTCACACAGTTTATCTCCTTAAGTTATGTTCATTTGCTTAAGTTCGAGGCCCACACAGTTCATCTCCTTAAGTTGTTCATTTGCTTAAGTCCAAGGCTCATACAGTTCCTTAAGTTATGTTCGCTTATTTCAGTCCGAGGCTCATACAGTTGACTGATTGAAGTCAAGGTACCAAGTTAAAGTTATTTAGTTCGTGCTCTTATCAACTTCCAATTCGTTTGTTTAACGAGGCACAAAAACTTGGATAAAGAACAACAATGAATGAAGAAAAACATTATATTAATATTCAAAAGGGATTACAAAGGAGGGCCTCTGGCCATTACATTCAAAGTACTGAAAAGGAAAACCTAGTCTAAGCCTGGCTAGATAGCGGAAGCGCCTCAGCACTTGGGGCTTCGGTAACTTGGGCATTAGTAGTTGCTTTCTCTGCCTCAGCACTTGGGACTTCGGCATCAGCTGCCTCATCACCCTGCACCTCCTCAGCTGGGGTCTGAGGAACCTCTTCCACAAATTCAGACCTGAGTTAAGTCAGATCCAAGTTGGGATACAGCTCCTCCACCCGCTCCATCACCTCGGCATAGGCGAAGTTCCTCCAGTATGTACTGAAGCTCTTATATTCCTCAGTTGTATGGAAGTTGGCGATGTATTCCTTCATCGCCTCCTCTCCTGCAGTTTGGGCCTCTTCCCTTACATGAGAGGCGTCGTCCACGTACCACTTCATTTGGCCCTCCAAATACTTATAAGCCTCTTGAGCACCTGTCAAGGAGAGATTTGCCTTCTACAGGGCCTCAGCAGTCACCTTTTGGTGCTCATTGGAGACCTCCACCTTCTTTGTTAAGGAGGCCACCTTGCACTGTGACTCGTTTACTTCTTTTCTTAAGGCCTCGATCTGGGCCAGTGCAGACTCAAGCTTTGCCGATTCTTCAACTTTTTGGGCCTTGGCTTCCTCAGCCTCGGCCTTAGCAGCTTTCAGCTCCTCTTTGAGGGAGGCCATCTTCCCCTCCGAGGCCTGGGTCCTTGTTTGAAATTCACTAAGGGCATTCCTGCATTCAAGCGCGAGGCCGAAAATCCTGACGCTCTGGCTCACTAATGCCCTTGTCAGATTAGTGGCATCGCAAGCGGAGGCGTGCAGCTGCCACCCCTCTGTCCAGAACTTGTAGAAGCTCTCAATGGCACTTCGGATCTAGCCTCCTCCTCGGCAGCTAAGAAGCTCGGAGACTTCCCCTTCTCACGGACCGGCTTTTGCTTCACAGCCTCCTCCTCGGCAGCCTCTGCTCTAGCCTTCTCGGCCTCTGCTTCTCTAACCATCTCAATTTTGATGGCCTTCGAGGCGACCGCAAGCAACTTCGGCTGGCCAGTTTGCTTTGCCTCATGGGACACAGAGGTCCCGAATTTCCCAGCCGAGCTGGAGAGATGCACCAGCTTCCTCTTTTTTGTCTCCTCAGGGACCTTCTCCTTCCCCCGAGGCTCCTTCGGCTTCTCCTGCCTCTGAGGTGTTGCCTCCTCCGAGGCCCGCGGAGTACAGTCCTTGGACAGGCGTTCAACCCTGCCTCGGACTTCCTTCACCCCACTGGAGCCCGGCTTTAGAGGCCTCGCTTTCACAGTAGAAGTGGCCTTCAGAATGGAAGTCATATCTGGAGCTAGGTACTCCCTCTTCTTGAATTTATTTGCACAATACATTAGGTCAGCATCAGTATCAGAACAAAAGGACAAGAAAATTGTAACTGTGAGAGCTTCGTACCCCTAGATGCCATCAACTCAAAGTCCAGAAAATAGAGACTCCTATCAATCAAGTGGTCGAAGTGGCGAAGCTTCAGAGGCCTCCTGTAGATGTCCTCTATTACCTCGAACTCCTCGCGGCTGAGCTCGAACCTCGTACTACTATCTGCAAAGGAAGTCCCAACACTTAGACAAATTCAAACCTTGGCTTCAAAAAACAAGTAGGGTCTAGGAGATTCACAAGCTTCATAGTACTAAGTCGGCACGGTGCAAGTAAGGGCTTTGTCCCCCTCCACTGCTTGCCACTTACCTCGCACCCAGAACCAAGACTCCTTCCACCTCTTGATAGAGGAAGGAAGTCCCACCACAAAAGGTGCGTGAGCCGCCCAAGGCGTGAGGTAGTACCACCCCCTAGACTCCTTCCCAATCACCCGAGGCTGGAATAGGGTCATAAATACATGGAGAGGCATGTCCTCCCCAAGTGACACTTCCTTCCACAAGAAGTACGAGCCTACCAGCTGGCTCCACCCATTCGGCAGAACCTGGGTTGGCGACAACATGAAGTTCCTAAACACCGCCCTGAAGAAGGGGTGCAGAGGTAGACGCATACTTGCCTTAAACAGGTATTCACTGACGGCCACGCAGCCAGGCCTCGGATAGTAGGCCCACTCGTTCGGCTCGGGGACTAACATTTCTATGGAGTGGGGTACACTGTACCTCTCCTTAAGTTCCCCCAACCTCTTCCCCGTCATATTCGAGGGCACTCTAGAAGCCCCCCACTCCTGGGTATAATCTACAGGCTCCTCGGCCATGGCATACCTATCCACCTTGGACATCCCCCCATGACCGACCCCATAGTCTAAAGATGCCACTGTAACAAGCTCCCTACCCGAAGTGGACTCCATTTTCTTAGTAAAAAGAAGACAGTAACAAGGGTTTTTGTGCAAACAATACCTAAGGGAATTCGACACAAACGGAGACTGGCCGGAATTTAATATCACAGTCAACCTCGACGCCGAAAAATTTGGAGATTTAAGAGAGTTTCAGAGTGCAAAGTGTTCAAAAATCCTAAAAATTAGGATTTTCTCGCCTTTTATAAAGGTCCAAGATGAACCCCAGCCGTCAAATCAAATCTCAGTCAATCCGAGCCCTCCATTTCAGATCCAATCCGAGGCGTTGAATTCAAACGGTTTTTAAATCCTACGCTTCAGATTTATGCGTGCCTCCCACGCACCTCTCCAACGCGTCTGCTTCTAGAAGCGCCAGCTGCCCTCATAATTGCATTTTTAATTCGACGGTAGCAGCGCTTTGGAAGTCGTAACGGTTCAGCCACTTTTCCTCGAAAACAAGCACAAAAGATCAAATCATTGGCATAGCAGCCAACGCACAATCATTACCATTGGACCTCGGCTTCCTCTTCGCCATTCAGCAATCAAACCTCGCAGGTTCGGTTCCTCAACCACCTCGGCTTCTTCTTCGCCATTATCAAGTCTCGTAGGTTCGGTTCCTCAACCACCTCGACGTCCTCTTCGCCATTCAGCAATCAAGCCTCGCAGGTTCGGTTCCTCAACCACCTCGGCTTTCTCCTCGCCATTCAGCAATCAAGCCTCGCAGGTTCGGTTCTTCAACCACCTCGACGTCCTCCTCGCCATTCAGCAATCAAGCCTCGCAGGTTCGGTTCCTCAACCACCTCAGCTTCTCTCCTCACCATTCAGCATCAAAGCCTCGCAGGTTCAGCTACTCAAACCGCCTCGGCTCATCTCCGGAGTTCAAACACCTCGCCTACTTCATCGCTCACCCACAGCAACACTTCTCAAACTCCAACCATGATATAAATATCTATACTTGGACTTGGGAAACTATTGTTGCGTGTTGTCACACATGTCCTACCCACCTGAGCCAATGGCCCACTCATCCTGATCTACGTGGCGTTCCCGCCTAGGTGGCACACATTGTCGAGGTGGGTTATATCCGAAGTGCTTCAAGCCGAGGTCCATCCGCCGAGGCTCCTCGATCTGATGTATGCGAGTCTGTCGAAGCCCAACTACCAAGGCCCATCCTCAGGTGGAAGTATTTGTCAAATGGTCGAAGCCCCGAAGCTGACGCACGAGCCTCTTAACCACAAGAAGCTTCCTCCACAGTCACTTCTCCTAAGAGATCGCCTGCTCAGAGATCTTATTCGAATGACTGATGGAACGTTTGACACAAGCATAAAGGTCAAGTCTTGTCACTAGTATGAAGGACCTACGCAAGCAATAAATGCGCCGTAAGCTAGCAAGTCAAGCCCCATACCTAAGAAAAGGCGTTTGAACTAAAGAGATGAGGCCACGCGCCACTTCATCCAAGAGCTCCCATTTCATATGTATCACTATAAATACTTCCATTGTGTGATGTCAAAGGCTAATGCAAGAATCAATACTAAAGACTACATTTACTCAACTCTCTCTCATTTACTTGCAATACACAAATCGAGTTTATACACTTTTACATATACATTTACGAGCATCGGTTGGTAATTATTGTACAATCGGATTACAAACAACCCGCCGAATTCCGAACGTCACCGTCCCGTGTCGTTGGGCTACCCCACGCCCCTTTGAACCGCTCGTTTTAAACCGCCCACGTGTCTTAGCGTGTTGGACATTCGCCCACGCAAGCGCGGGTGGGACCGGCATCTGTTGGCGCACTTTTTGGGGTCAACAATGTCTATCCGTAGTGGCGTACATGTGGCAATTGTTTATTTGATGCATCGATATGATAATTTTTTAATCAACTTAATGCATCAAATTACAAACACACATATATGTTGACGACTATCGATAATTTTCACTATGAATAACATTACTCTAAATCTTACAATAAACACATATAGATCTATGAAAATTTATTATGTTGTTTATTGCTGAAATTATCTATAATGATGTTTATAATTTTCCCTTTTTATGTAGTTAAGATATTTAAATTCCTCGATTCAATAGTTTCACATCGAATAATAATTGTGATATTACACATTTTCAATCTCTATAAAGTTTCTTGCTGACAAAACAATTTTTGCAAAATATCATGTAAATAGAATATAATCGTAGAACTTACAGTTTATAGACTATCTTTTCTTAAATGTCAATAAATAGCATATTTCGTGAAGTTTATGTTATATAATATTAAAATAAATAGCATAGTTTTTAAATCGTAATATCATATTGAAAAGTACTTTGATTTGTCTTTATTAATATCACAATTAAAATTGTTAAATCACCTGGTATATATTATTTAAATATCTTCTCAACATAAATATGCATGTTTAAGCAAATATATAAGTGTAATATTGAGAGCTTCTTAATATCTAAAAGAATCTCGAACGGTCTAATACCACCACAATTTTTAGGATTTACCGAGTTTATATTTCAGATTACAAATCATTCGATCTTACGTACGGAATAAACTAACTAAAGCAACAAGCTACTTTAATTAGATGTCTAAGTGGTTAAACAAACAATTTAATTATCCTATGTTTGATTATCGCAGTTATAATATTGTGAAAAGCAATAAATAACGTAAGATATGATGATGGAGAAATCCCAACGTGCCTAAAACTCCAGGAACAAGCCAGTTACCTCCACCATAGACGATTTAAAGCATACAATGACAAGCCTATCCTTGTACCCGTTAAGACCCGCTGTCACAGCCTTACGATCTACTGTCGTAGACATCTCTAGCACTAGATCTACATCCTACAGCCTTTTACTGCCATAGATTCTTCTAGCTTTCTGCTAGACCTCCAAGTCTATCTCCTGCTGCCCAATTTGTTGTCTCCTATAGCCTCCTAGTCTGTAATGAATGTCTCTCCAAAGTGGACCACCAAGAACTGCTTGTTCTTGTGCTTGTAACTGCACTTCAATCCACTCTCTCAATCCCTCAATGAGAGAGTCCTTTCCTCAAAAAATTAAGGAAGACGGGTGTTTTGGATTATCAAACCTTTGATATTTTCCCCAGTATATGGTTGTTGGATCTCAAGAATAAATAAAATGAATCAATGCTTGGACATGCTTTTGTATCTTCAAAAAGATGATAAAAATATGTTTTCTAAGAGAGACACAATGCGCAACCACCCAAAAATTCGTGCTATGACTTGAGTATTTATATTTGAAGGTCTTTTAGTGGTATGGGTTGAGTAAAGCACTTAAAAACATGAACTAGGAGTTTTGCCGCATAAGAATGTCGCTCTAGCGAGAATCGAGAGAGAGCCTTTCTATTTTTTTGTTCGAGCAAAAAGCCAGCGAAAATCGAGCAAGAGCTGAGCAGTTGTCAGTGTTTTCACCATAACTTTCTCTTTTGATATCCGATTGAGGTTATTCAACCTGCATCGGAAAGCTAACTTAAATGGATACATTTTTTCTATAATAGCCTTGTCCAAATTCTATGTGAAAAATGCGTTGCAAGTTACGATTGCGAATTTGGAACATAATTTGTGCAGCTCTTTGATATCCTTTAGACTTCTAATTGTATTCCAATAGTCATATGTGATCTTCTTGGACTCCTTCAATGACTCAAACACTAATTTACCTCATATATTCAAAATTGAAACTAAGTCCTTGACTTTTAAAAGTGACCAATTTAGTCCGTTTTGTTTAAAGAATTGCCAATTACAATATTGGACCTAACAATATCTCTCGGAGTTAGTAGATAATATTTTAAACAAGTATTGAAATTCTTATTATACGGCTTTAGAAACTAGTTCAGTAATCATAACACTAATATTAAGAGGAGAAATTCCCCTCTTTTTTTAGAAAATTAAATAAATTGACAATAGTTCCTTGGGTCACTATATATTGACGGGATGAACACCAATATCTTGACACGCATAAGAAACAATTATATGATTGGAACTCAAAATCTTACTAACATTATCCTATTATGGCATGGTTAGTATGTTATCAAGCCAACGACGAAATCGATAAGGAAGAGAGATGGCCAATCGAATGTACACAAGAAATCGATAACACGAACATGCCAAAAAAGTCTGTTTTTTCAGTGGGATGAAACGTACTCACTATGATGACCAAATTATGGATTCGTTATACGTCTGGTCTTTAAGATCCCCCGCCATTATTGCAAAATAACTATTAAACAATGGATTAAGAAACTGTCAAATCAAGAACGGATTAAAGTAACGTTCAAAATTTGTCTCCAAAACTCGACATGTTTACGTAATTGTCTCACATTTGTTCTCTTAATAAAATTATTCCACCATTGGTTCGAAAAGAAAAAGAAAATCATTTAGAGAATTTTTTTTTTTTTTGAAAGTTCTATAAGTTGATATGAATTATAGTTTTTGAAAAGAAAACCATTTAGAGTAATGTTATTCGTGATGATGCCTACCCGTAGTGGCATACATGTGACAGTTTTTGATTTGATCCATTAATATAATAGTTTTTTAGTTGACTTATACATCAAATTACAAACACATGTATGGCATATACGACGTTCATTGATAATTTTCACTGTAAATAACATTACTCTAAATCTTACAACCAAAACATATAGATCTATGAAAATTCAGAGAAGGATCCAATAACATATTGTAAGGTATTTTTTATTCTTTTTTGGTAAAAATTTAATTTTCTATGTGTAATTTTTTTTTTCTAGCGTAGTAGCCCTGTTTTGGATCCAATCCTGGATCCATCCCTATGAAAATTTATTATGTTGTTTATTTCTGAAATTATCTATAATGATGTTTATAATTTTCCCTTTCTATGTAGTTAAGATATTTAAATTCCTTGACTCAATAGTTTGACACCGAATAATAATTGTGATATTACACATTTTCGATCCCTATAAAGTTTCTTGTTGACGAAACAATTTTTGCAAAACATCATGTATATAGAATGTAATTGTAGAACTTACAGTTTATATACTATCTTAAATGTTAATAAATAACATATTTCGTGAAGTTTATGTTATATAATATTACAATAAATAGCATATTTTTTGAAATCGTAATATCATATTGAAAAGTAGTTTGATTTGTCTTTATTAATATTACAATTAAAATTGTTAAATCACTTGGTATATATTATTTAAATATCTTATTAACACAAATACGCACGTTTAAGCAAATAAATAAGGGTAATATTTAGAGCTTCTTAATATCTTTTGGACTTTGTGTATCAATATTTTTATTAGGTCTTTATTTTTCCCTTTTTTGATAAATATTTTAAATTTGGAATTGTCGTAATTTTCATCGATATTCATCATATAAGAATCTTCATAAACTGGACTATTTTTAAAGTCTCTATTAATCGAAAGTGGAATTTATTATTAACGAGTTATAGCAATTGCACCTATTAAAGCGACTAAAAGAATTATTAAAATGAGTTCAAATGGAAGAAAAAAATACGGCTTTAGAAAACTTGTTTAGTAATCATAACACTAATATTTAGAGGAGAAATTCTTCCCTTTTTAAGAAAATTAAATAAATTGACAATTGTTCTTTGGAATTCAATACATTGACGAGATTGTTGAATAATGGACCTTCAATGGTGAATCTTTCGGGTTCAGTTTCACCAATCTCAACCTTATTAAACACACCCAACAATGGTTTCAATCAAAACAACGATTCTTATTTCGATTGCTCAACTCAATATGTTCACAAAAAACACAATATGGTGGTTGCAATGAATCACCAAAAATAGAGGAAGACAGATTCGGTTTTAAGGCTCAAGAGAGAAAACTAGAGAAAAATGTCGGCTGTCTCTTTTCAATTGCACACACACAGAGCTCATTCAACAAATGAGGGTAATATATAGTTTTAGGGTGTAATAATATAGTGGGCTCATGGACCAACTAATGGTTAGAGGGGGCGGAACACAAATTGAGGCATACAAGATATAAATAGGCCGTAAGCAACATTAACTATATTAAGTTGTTTCAAACGACCCTCAAGTTATTTTTCGGGTTGAGTCAATTAATCGAGTGTGTTAATAAATATTTCAATCATCGGTCGAAATCTATAAAATCTAATCCGATTATCCGACACTGTTTAATATTATCGCCCGAAATTATTGGGTATCAAAAACCTAACAGAGATGAACACCAATATCGTGACACACATAATAAACAATAATACGATTGGAACTTAAAATTTAACTAAAATTATCTTATTAAGGCATGGTTAGTTTGTTATCAAGTCAAAGATGAAATCGATAAGGAGGAGGGACGTCCAATCGAATGTACATAAAAAAATTTATAACTCATACATGCCAAAAAAGTTGTTTTTAGTGGGATGAGACGTACTCACTTTCATGACCAAAATATGGATAGGTTATGCGTCTAGTCTTTTAGAGACCCTACGATGATGGCAAAATAACTATTAAACAATGGATTAAGTGAACTATCAAATCAACAATGGATTAAAATAAGGGAAAATTGCAGCAATGATCCTTAATATTTTCATTTTTTTGCAAAATTTTATCCTGACCTTCATTTCATGTCAGTGGAGGTTTCTAACATTTCATAATTATACATATGAGTTTCATCTGGATAGAAACCGTCCAAAACAACGTTAGTTGACTGGAAAGATTCCTTGAACTATTTGCTACCACGACGATTTTATTGGATGTTGATACATTTTGGACGGTGTTTTGGATGATTTTATTGGATATTGATTTCTTAATTTTTTTGATCAATTGACGGTATTTTGAACGATTTTTATCTAGATGGATCTCAGGTGCATAAATATGAAAGATTAGGAATCTCCACTGGCACAAAATAAAGTTTAGGGTAAATTTTGCAAAAAATGAAAAGGTTAGGAACCGCTGCTACAATTTTCCCTTAAAATAACTTTCAAAATTTGTCTCCAAACTTGACATGTTTACGTAATTGTCTCACATTTGGTCTGGTAATAAAATTATTCCACCATTGGTTCGAAAAGAAAAAGAAAATCATTTAGAGAAAAAAATTACCATACAATGCAAGTAATAATTTTCTTGTCACACTAATCTATGAGGTATCATTGATAATAATTGATTGACATATATTATATTGATGACTTTATTGATAACTCTGAAATTTAATTAATTTTCATCAACAAAAATGTTCAAATCAGCAACAAAAAATTTTCATCTATGATACCAAATGTTATTATTACTCTCAAAATGTCCCTATGATATGAGTACGTTTTGGTAGAGTTTATGAAACTTTCTTATAATTCTAAAATGTGGGATTCAACTTTGAGTGACATATAAGGTGTTATAAGTGGGGATTCCTTATTATTGCTATCTTATAAAATTCCCCTAAACATGCTCTATATCTAAGGTCCTAAAATTGTCGAATCGCTTTTATCAATAGTACTGCAACATATATAATTACTAAAATACACTCCTTGTTCGTTGAAAAAAACTAAGGAAACACTAAATATAGCATAATACTCTCAATTGACTATGTGCATTCTTTTTTCTTGAAACTACATGATCAGAATCAGATCGAAATTTGTTAAAATTTAATTCATCTAGATTAAAAAAAAAAAAGAATTTCCATGTAATTCTCAGTTTTATTTAAATCTAAAACTATTTTTAATCTCTCAAGTAGATAAAACTTTAATTTAATTTATATTTGTATAAAATTAGTAATATTCATAAGAATAATTACTTTTGGAGTTTGAAAAAAGCAAAAACTATAAAATCTATACAATAGTTAATCTTGGACAACAATTTTTGCAAGTACAAAAAGATTCAACTGAGTTATGCCTAATTTATTTTTGTTTTATTTCAAACCTACTACAGATAATTTAGTTGGAAATCGAACTGAATCAACCAGATCATACATCACTTTCAATTTTCTTGAAAATTATGGCAAAAATAGATATTCCTGGTCTACAAAGGTCAAAGATACCACTTGAACTATTGAAGAAGTGGAAAACAACTGATAAAAGAGCAGAAAGGAGGAAGCTGAAGGGTGGGTTTTCAGTTTCATACTTCACCCCTTTCCGTTTCTCAGCCAGTCATAATATTTCACAAATATATATATTCTGCACCTTTTCTTCCACAAAATTTTTCGTAAACACATTAAACAATACCAAATCCAAAGCTCTGATCGTCCATGTCTCAATTTCTTCACGTTCTCACCTCATTCTTCAGTTTAGGTATGCCCATCTCTCTCTCTCTCTCTCTCACACGCACTAACGGAAAGACGCTTTTTTTTTTCCTTTTCCTTTAATCTTAGGCTTGGATTTTTGGATTCTTTTCATTTTACTTGCT
>NC_036253.1:3138433-3146173 GCF_002742605.1 Olea europaea var. sylvestris | reverse complement strand
ATACAATGTCAAATTCAAAATTTTAGCGTTACCAATTTATGTTCTATATTACAATTTAACCAATTTGACCTTACGTGCAGAATTAAGCTAACTAATGTAATAAGTCACTTTAATTAGTTGTCTAGGTGATTAATCATACATGTCAATTAACCTATGTTGGAATGTCGCAGTTTGTATATTATGGAAAGTAGTAAATAACAAACAATATGATGACGGAAAAACCCTAACATGGGTAAAACTTCGGGACAAGACAGTTACCTCCACTATCTACAATTCAGAGCATACAATGATATGCCTATCATGTACCCGTTAAGACCCGCTGCCACGATCTTACGATCTACTATAGTAGATGCTTCTAGCTCTTAAACTCCTGATCTACCTCCTACTGCCATAAATTCCTCTAGCCTCCTGCTCTGCTATCTCCTGCAACCTCCTGGTCTGTACTAAACGTCTCTTCATCTGGAACACCAAGAACCGCCTGTTCTTGTGCTTGTAACTGTGCTTCAATCCACCTTTCTCAATCCTCCAATGGGAGAGTCCCTTCCTTAAAAGATTAAAGGAGCTCGGTGTTTTGGGCTATGAAGATTGTTACTTTTTCCAAAACAATGATTGCCGGATCACAAGACCAATATGTTGAATTCAATTTTCGAAACTCTCTTGGATCTCTTGAATATGTTTAGAAGAAGATATCAATGTGAGACACAATGTAGCAACTTCCTAAAATTCGTGCTAGGGTTTGGGTATTTATATTTGAAGGTGTCTAGGTGGTATGGGTCGAGTAAAACACTTCAAAAACGTAAACTAGGGGTTTTGGTGCATAGGAATGTCACTCAAGCGAGAGCTGGCGAGAATCGAGCGAGAGGTATTCTATTATTTTCGCTCTAGCGAAATGCCAGCGAAAATCGAGCGACAGTGAGCAGTTGTTAGTATCTTCATCATAACTTTCTCTCTCGATATCTGATTGAGGTGACTGCATTTGTGTTGGAAAGTTAAATCAAATGGCTACAATTCTTCTCAAATTCGAACGTTTTCTATGTGAAAAATGCATTACAAGTTACAACTGAGAATTTGGAACATAATTTGTGCAGCTCTTTGATATCCTTTAGACTTCTAATTGTATTCCAATAGTCATATGTGATCTTCTTGGACTCCTTCAATGACTCAAACACTAATTTACCTCATATATTCAAAATTGAAACTAAGTCCTTGACTTTTAAAAGTGACCAATTTAGTCCGTTTTGTTTAAAGAATTGCCAATTACAATATTGGACCTAACAATATCTCTCGGAGTTAGTAGATAATATTTTAAACAAGTATTGAAATTCTTATTATACGGCTTTAGAAACTAGTTCAGTAATCATAACACTAATATTAAGAGGAGAAATTCCCCTCTTTTTTTAGAAAATTAAATAAATTGACAATAGTTCCTTGGGTCACTATATATTGACGGGATGAACACCAATATCTTGACACGCATAAGAAACAATTATGTGATTGGAACTCAAAATCTTACTAACATTATCCTATTATGGCATGGTTAGTATGTTATCAAGCCAACGACGAAATCGATAAGGAAGAGAGATGGCCAATCGAATGTACACAAGAAATCGATAACACGAACATGCCAAAAAAGTCTGTTTTTTCAGTGGGATGAAACGTACTCACTATGATGACCAAATTATGGATTCGTTACACGTCTGGTCTTTAAGATCCCCCGCCATTATTGCAAAATAACTATTAAACAATGGATTAAGAAACTGTCAAATCAAGAACGGATTAAAGTAACGTTCAAAATTTGTCTCCAAAACTCGACATGTTTACGTAATTGTCTCACATTTGTTCTCTTAATAAAATTATTCCACCATTGGTTCGAAAAGAAAAAGAAAATCATTTAGAGAATTTTTTTTTTTTTTGAAAGTTCTATAAGTTGATATGAATTATAGTTTTTGAAAAGAAAACCATTTAGAGTAATGTTATTCGTGATGATGCCTACCCGTAGTGGCATACATGTGACAGTTTTTGATTTGATCCATTAATATAATAGTTTTTTAGTTGACTTATACATCAAATTACAAACACATGTATGGCATATACGACGTTCATTGATAATTTTCACTGTAAATAACATTACTCTAAATCTTACAACCAAAACATATAGATCTATGAAAATTCAGAGAAGGATCCAATAACATATTGTAAGGTATTTTTTATTCTTTTTTGGTAAAAATTTAATTTTCTATGTGTAATTTTTTTTTTCTAGCGTAGTAGCCCTGTTTTGGATCCAATCCTGGATCCATCCCTATGAAAATTTATTATGTTGTTTATTTCTGAAATTATCTATAATGATGTTTATAATTTTCCCTTTCTATGTAGTTAAGATATTTAAATTCCTTGACTCAATAGTTTGACACCGAATAATAATTGTGATATTACACATTTTCGATCCCTATAAAGTTTCTTGTTGACGAAACAATTTTTGCAAAACATCATGTATATAGAATGTAATTGTAGAACTTACAGTTTATATACTATCTTAAATGTTAATAAATAACATATTTCGTGAAGTTTATGTTATATAATATTACAATAAATAGCATATTTTTTGAAATCGTAATATCATATTGAAAAGTAGTTTGATTTGTCTTTATTAATATTACAATTAAAATTGTTAAATCACTTGGTATATATTATTTAAATATCTTATTAACACAAATACGCACGTTTAAGCAAATAAATAAGGGTAATATTTAGAGCTTCTTAATATCTTTTGGACTTTGTGTATCAATATTTTTATTAGGTCTTTATTTTTCCCTTTTTTGATAAATATTTTAAATTTGGAATTGTCGTAATTTTCATCGATATTCATCATATAAGAATCTTCATAAACTGGACTATTTTTAAAGTCTCTATTAATCGAAAGTGGAATTTATTATTAACGAGTTATAGCAATTGCACCTATTAAAGCGACTAAAAGAATTATTAAAATGAGTTCAAATGGAAGAAAAAAATACGGCTTTAGAAAACTTGTTTAGTAATCATAACACTAATATTTAGAGGAGAAATTCTTCCCTTTTTAAGAAAATTAAATAAATTGACAATTGTTCTTTGGAATTCAATACATTGACGAGATTGTTGAATAATGGACCTTCAATGGTGAATCTTTCGGGTTCAGTTTCACCAATCTCAACCTTATTAAACACACCCAACAATGGTTTCAATCAAAACAACGATTCTTATTTCGATTGCTCAACTCAATATGTTCACAAAAAACACAATATGGTGGTTGCAATGAATCACCAAGAATAGAGGAAGACAGATTCGGTTTTAAGGCTCAAGAGAGAAAACTAGAGAAAAATGTCGGCTGTCTCTTTTCAATTGCACACACACAGAGCTCATTCAACAAATGAGGGTAATATATAGTTTTAGGGTGTAATAATATAGTGGGCTCATGGACCAACTAATGGTTAGAGGGGGCGGAACACAAATTGAGGCATACAAGATATAAATAGGCCGTAAGCAACATTAACTATATTAAGTTGTTTCAAACGACCCTCAAGTTATTTTTCGGGTTGAGTCAATTAATCGAGTGTGTTAATAAATATTTCAATCATCGGTCGAAATCTATAAAATCTAATCCGATTATCCGACACTGTTTAATATTATCGCCCGAAATTATTGGGTATCAAAAACCTAACAGAGATGAACACCAATATCGTGACACACATAATAAACAATAATACGATTGGAACTTAAAATTTAACTAAAATTATCTTATTAAGGCATGGTTAGTTTGTTATCAAGTCAAAGATGAAATCGATAAGGAGGAGGGACGTCCAATCGAATGTACATAAAAAAATTTATAACTCATACATGCCAAAAAAGTTGTTTTTAGTGGGATGAGACGTACACACTTTCATGACCAAAATATGGATAGGTTATGCGTCTAGTCTTTTAGAGACCCTACGATGATGGCAAAATAACTATTAAACAATGGATTAAGTGAACTATCAAATCAACAATGGATTAAAATAAGGGAAAATTGCAGCAATGATCCTTAATATTTTCATTTTTTTGCAAAATTTTATCCTGACCTTCATTTCATGTCAGTGGAGGTTTCTAACATTTCATAATTATACATATGAGTTTCATCTGGATAGAAACCGTCCAAAACAACGTTAGTTGACTGGAAAGATTCCTTGAACTATTTGCTACCACGACGATTTTATTGGATGTTGATACATTTTGGACGGTGTTTTGGATGATTTTATTGGATATTGATTTCTTAATTTTTTTGATCAATTGACGGTATTTTGAACGATTTTTATCTAGATGGATCTCAGGTGCATAAATATGAAAGATTAGGAATCTCCACTGGCACAAAATAAAGTTTAGGGTAAATTTTGCAAAAAATGAAAAGGTTAGGAACCGCTGCTACAATTTTCCCTTAAAATAACTTTCAAAATTTGTCTCCAAACTTGACATGTTTACGTAATTGTCTCACATTTGGTCTGGTAATAAAATTATTCCACCATTGGTTCGAAAAGAAAAAGAAAATCATTTAGAGAAAAAAATTACCATACAATGCAAGTAATAATTTTCTTGTCACACTAATCTATGAGGTATCATTGATAATAATTGATTGACATATATTATATTGATGACTTTATTGATAACTCTGAAATTTAATTAATTTTCATCAACAAAAATGTTCAAATCAGCAACAAAAAATTTTCATCTATGATACCAAATGTTATTATTACTCTCAAAATGTCCCTATGATATGAGTACGTTTTGGTAGAGTTTATGAAACTTTCTTATAATTCTAAAATGTGGGATTCAACTTTGAGTGACATATAAGGTGTTATAAGTGGGGATTCCTTATTATTGCTATCTTATAAAATTCCCCTAAACATGCTCTATATCTAAGGTCCTAAAATTGTCGAATCGCTTTTATCAATAGTACTGCAACATATATAATTACTAAAATACACTCCTTGTTCGTTGAAAAAAACTAAGGAAACACTAAATATAGCATAATACTCTCAATTGACTATGTGCATTCTTTTTTCTTGAAACTACATGATCAGAATCAGATCGAAATTTGTTAAAATTTAATTCATCTAGATTAAAAAAAAAGAAGAATTTCCATGTAATTCTCAGTTTTATTTAAATCTAAAACTATTTTTAATCTCTCAAGTAGATAAAACTTTAATTTAATTTATATTTGTATAAAATTAGTAATATTCATAAGAATAATTACTTTTGGAGTTTGAAAAAAGCAAAAACTATAAAATCTATACAATAGTTAATCTTGGACAACAATTTTTGCAAGTACAAAAAGATTCAACTGAGTTATGCCTAATTTATTTTTGTTTTATTTCAAACCTACTACAGATAATTTAGTTGGAAATCGAACTGAATCAACCAGATCATACATCACTTTCAATTTTCTTGAAAATTATGGCAAAAATAGATATTCCTGGTCTACAAAGGTCAAAGATACCACTTGAACTATTGAAGAAGTGGAAAACAACTGATAAAAGAGCAGAAAGGAGGAAGCTGAAGGGTGGGTTTTCAGTTTCATACTTCACCCCTTTCCGTTTCTCAGCCAGTCATAATATTTGACAAATATATATATTCTGCACCTTTTCTTCCACAAAATTTTTCGTAAACACATTAAACAATACCAAATCCAAAGCTCTGATCGTCCATGTCTCAATTTCTTCACGTTCTCACCTCATTCTTCAGTTTAGGTATGCCCATCTCTCTCTCTCTCTCTCTCACACGCACTAACGGAAAGACGCTTTTTTTTTTCCTTGTTCGTTGACTCTTAGGCTTGGATTTTGTGATCTCTGTCATTTTACTTGCTCTTTGTCAAAAAGGAAAATGTGGGTTCTTTCACTTACTTGATTTTCCGACATGGGTCTTGATTTCCTGTATTCTTTCCTTTTAGATATGGCAGCGTCCCATTTTTGGTAAATTTTAGTTCTGGATCGTAATTTCTGGGATTCTCCATAAACATATATTTTTTCTCTTTCTCAGAAATTAATATCTGCATTGGGTTCTCTGATTTTTCCCTTGTGATTTATGTGTTATTGGGTATATTTGCTTTCCACGCTCTTCTTCGATCTGTAAAGTTCTGGCTCCTCGGTAGTTCTTCAGAATGTGAAGTCTGAAAATACATCTCTAGAGTTTCGCTGATAATGGCTCTGCAAAGTCCATTACTTTTTACTTGTTTCTTTTTTTATATCAAAGTTGTATCTGGGTTTATATGATTGGGTTTGATTGGCTTGTATCCAGATCTGTTCTACGTGTGGTATTTCTATCTAATAATTTGTGGATTGTAGTTCATTCAGGCACTAAATTGTCATTCAGGATGATATGAGAGTGATGCCTTGTTCTAGATAAAAATCTGAAGTACTTTTTTGTTTGTTTGTTCTGTACTTGTTTTTATCTCTTTTTATTTGTTGCATTTTGAATTATGTGAGAGTTTTCTTTCAATTTTGCTATTTATCCATTTTGTATAATTTGATCAATCTAGAATAATACATAATTATACGACTTCTCTTTCAGTAGCTTTGATTGATTTGAGGAATATCTAGAAGTTTATATGTATTTTAGGAACCTATACTGCTAACTAAATCCAGTTGCTTTTTTGGTTTCACCTTTTTAGGTATAATCATTCGTTGGAAGTGCCCTTAGGCTGAGCTCTGAGACCGTGATCGAATTTTGATTGCTCAAATATTGTGGAAGTCGTGGGTTATCTGTTCACTGCATTGCATCATTTTTCTTCTGTGAGAATTGAATTAGCCATATGGGTTCGAGATTCCCATCTCATCAGCTGAGTAATGGCCTTTACGTCTCAGGCCGTCCTGAGCAGGCAAAAGAGAAGACTCCCACAATGAGCTCTGTTTCCATGCCATACACTGGTGGCGATATCAAAAAATCTGGAGAACTTGGTAAAATGTTTGATATCCCAATGGATGGCTCCAAGTCAAGAAAATCGGGTCCAATCAACAATGCTCCTTCAAGAACGGGGTCTTTTGGTGGCTCTGCTTCTCACTCGGGCCAACTAAATTCTGTGAATCGGGCAGGTTCCGGTTCTTCTGGCGGTGTTTCCGGATCAGCTTCTTTAAAGAAAACAAATTCCGGTCCACTTAATAAGCATGGAGAGCCACTGAAAAAGTCATCGGGGCCTCAAGGTGGAGGAGCAACTGCCATGTCCCGCCAAAATTCTGGCCCTCTTCCTCCCGTTCTTCCAACCACAGGCCTCATTACATCTGGACCTATTACTTCAGGCCCTTTAAATTCATCAGGGGCTCCTCGAAAGGCATCTGGTCCTTTAGAGTCGACTGGATCAATGAAGTCATACAGTGCTTCTATAATCAATAACCCAGCTGTTACTCACCTTAGCCAGGATGATGAATATTCTTTCCATAAAAGCTTTCCAAAGCTAATTCTTTGGTCCATCATTCTACTTTTTGTGATGGGATTTATTGCGGGGGGTTTTATCCTTGGGGCTGTTCACAATCCCGTTCTTCTCGTTGTTGTTGTTATACTTTTTGCTGTTGTGGCTACAGTATTTACCTGGAATACTTGTTGGGGGCGCAGAGCTATTACTGGTTTCATAGCTGATTATCCAGATGCTCAGTTAAGAACTGCAAAAGATGGCCAGTTGGTTAAACTTTCTGGGGTATGCTTTACATGCTGATGTCCATATTTATATTCATATCCTCCTTA
>NC_036253.1:3109884-3138353 GCF_002742605.1 Olea europaea var. sylvestris | reverse complement strand
GACCCCACAAAAAGAAGGCCAGTTAATATAATAATTTTGCAATTTACATTCATGGTGCATCATGTACCTCTGATGAAATTCTAAACATATTCAGGAACCCTTTTTATTTGCATATTCCTAACACTTACAATTTTTAGGAGCTTTTAAAGGAAACGTGCTGTTAATTTTGGAGTTGTAAAATCAATTTATGAAATTTCTTGGTGTCTAGTTGAGGTCTTATTTCTTGAATATTTTAGTTATTCAAGTTCTAGCATTCTCTGGGATTCACGTGGTATATGAGTATTAAAAGTTACGTTAGTTTTGTAGTTTCACGCGGTGTTAAATCAGAGAGATAATGCATTTTCGGCTTGGATTCTTTGTGATAGTATGATTCTATTCAATAATCGAAACTGACTAATCACGCTCCTTTGATGATTGATAATAATGAATGAGAAAACATTTTGCTCCAGAGTTGCATGTTAAAGATGGGGAAAATATAGTGAGAATGGAAGAATATATAGTCAATAAGGAAAGAGTTTATAGGTTCGGCACGATGAATTGTTGATTAGGACGATACGTCGTTCCAGTTGCATCTGCATAGATAAATCTTTGTATGTCTTTCCCATATAGGATAAAGATGCCTTGTACATTGTCACCACCATTATTTATGCTATGAAGATAAGTAAAATAACCTTTTTGTGAAAATTTTAGACAATAATAAACTTATATGCATTTCAATAGTGGCTGGTATTGTGACGATGTAATTTCTTCAGCATTATTTTAAGTTCTTCTGTAGCCTTAAACTGCCTATAGAAATGTCCTTGGTTCTGTATATCAGTAATGGATATGCTTCGACTAGGAGCATGTTTGGTTAAAATAGTTTTTAAAAAAAAAAAAAAAAAAGTTACTTTTAAGCTTCATTTTGCTAAAAATAATTTTATAAGTTACCAATTTTTACTAACAAAACTTACTTTTCTAGAAAATAAGACTAACTTGCTCTATAGAAAAGTAACTTTTACACTTTACCAAACATGCTTCTACTGTTGTCTTCAAATTATACCTTTGCATAAAAAGCGAAATTTTACTTGAAGTTGCATCTGAATCTGTGTTTTGTACTGCCTAAACTGCCCACATACTGACTCCTAACAAAAGAAGGGTTGCATTATTTGAAGGTTGTTACCTGTGGAAATGTTCCTCTTGAATCGTCATTCCAGAAAGTTCCTAGATGTGTTTATACATCCACAAGTTTGTATGAATACCGGGGGTGGGATTCAAAAGCTGCCAACCCCACACATCGCCGCTTTACGTGGGGCCTTCGTTCGTTAGAGGTGAGTGAGGAATATTTTTATTATATTTATGTTGCTTGATTCATGTTTTTAAATCAAGTAACGCCTGCATTAAATGTAAAAGATTCCTATTATTGCCATCAAGGATGCTGGAAATTAACATTGTTTCCCAAGTTAGTAAGTCTTGAGATTAATATGATAAAATCAAATACATTTCTATAATTACTTACTGTGAAAAGGGGAAAGAAGCAAACATTTTACTCATATGACAGGCTGTACTGACAGGTAAAGCTTCAGAGACTTGAGACGAATAAGAATTTATCTGAGATTCAGAAGCATTTATTTTGCCAAATATCTCTCTCTTTATAATAAAAGATAGTTTTGTTCATTGAAATTACTAAAAGCTGAATTAAAAAGGCGATATGACAGAGAATTATGCATATGTTTAAGCTCCATTTTTTCCAAACTCCTTTTCAACCTCACATTTCCCATAAAATAATTTACATGCCCAAAAAGTTTGCTCTTTCGTGTTTAGCCCAAGAGAATTGTGGGGTTTGGGTGGAGGGAAGAGCTTTTGTGGGCGGTACCGTCACTTAATGGTGGCAACATTTGGAAACATATATACCTTCAAGCAAGTCTCGATTTTGTAGTGTTCGACATGCATGCCCCTCCGCCCTTTCAAAAGCAGCTGATTTTCCGTCTTCTTTGGCACTATCTTTTCCTGTTTGACTTTCTAGTTGCTTCCTTCCCACCATGGGTTTAGGAGGTGATATAGGTCATTTTGTAACAGATTAAAGTACAAAATTATTGATACTAAATGATTATTTTTCCCTTTCTCATATGTGCGTGCGTGCACATACACACGTATGGCGTGGAGTAGCTAAGGCAGTAATAAATAACAAGTAAATAATATTTTATTGGATTGCAGAGGCATGTGGTTGATTTCTATATTTCTGACTTCCAATCTGGTTTGAGGGCATTGGTTAAAACTGGATATGGTGCGAGAATAACTCCTTACATTGACGAATCTGTCGTTGTTGACATCAATCCGTCAAATAAGGATATGTCTCCGGAGTTCATCAGATGGCTGGGAGAAAGGAACCTGTCAAGCGATGATCGTGTAATGAGATTGAAAGAAGGGTAAGATTGTTTTATTTCATTAATGATGTTTATTGTTGCCCTTTTTTTCGTTGTTACTTGATAGTCTGAGGTGAAAGAATAATTATCATTAAGGGTGAAAGAGGCAAAAGTGACAAGAACCTGTAATGATGCCTATTATGCTCTCGTGTGAGGAGCATGACAAGAATGTCTTTAAGCTATTAGAGAGGATACACTTTTATTTGTATAACTTTAGCCCTTGTCTTAACCATTCTTTCGAAACTTTTTTTCTCATACTCATTTCCGACCAAACATTCTCAAAATAAAATATTATTCATGTGAACCCAAATCTTTGCCTTGCTTTTTAACCACACATTCTCCAAAGAAGTTACTATTAAGAAAACTCATTCTCTTCAAGAAACTCGAAAAAATGGTTGTCAAACAAGGGTTTAGTCTTCAACACCATTCCTCAGACTGAATTCAATTTTCATCAAAGGCTTAAAACATGTATACTTTTCTTGAGGATGGTGGCTAGACTTGAACTCGTGATCATTGCCTATTCTGATATGATCTTGAACTACATCATCTAATAGCTCATTCTGTTAAGAGGGACATGTTAATTTATTTAAACATAGATTTCAACGGAATAATGTAGTTGATGATCATTTTTCATTTAGGTACATCAGAGAAGGTAGCACCGTCAGCGTGATGGGAGTCGTGCAGCGGAACGATAATGTTCTGCTGATTGTTCCTCCACCTGAACCATTTTCAACTGGATGTCAGTGGATTAAATGCATTCTTCCGGCCAGTCTCGAAGGCATTGTATTAAGATGTGACGACACTTCGAAGATTGATGTCATACCAGTTTAGCAGTTGGTTCAGCTATTTTGAAAGAAAATTTTGTTGGAAGCATATAAAAATGGTGGCAAGAACAGCAAGGCTAATCTGTCAGGTGTTAACTGATGTACAGTTTTCTCGTGTTTTTTTCCTCTTTCATTCTCGTTTTGGTTCGGAAGTTTTTATTGGTGGTTTGATTATTACGGTAGAGGGAACTTGCTGATAAACAAGCAGTTGAAGATTCAATTTTTATGTTATGATTGTTTTAGTTAATTTGATTATTCTTCGGTTGTGAAAATTTCTTGTGTTAAAGACAAAGGTACTGTTAAACTTGAAATTTTTATCTACTTGAGGAATTCCTATTACTACTTGGCCACTTTTACTACGTTCTTGGAAAGGAAAATATACATTTTTATTATACAACTTGGAACAAAATCTAAGGCCATGTTTGATTGGATATATTTTTCATGGAAAATGGAGAACATTTTTCATTTTCCACCAAAATGTGGTGTTTGATTGCTAAATTTTCTAGGGAATTTGATTTCCACATTTTTTTCCACACGTGTATATTTTCTTGAAATGGTGGAAAAACCAATTCCCACCATTTTGGTGGGAATTTGGTTTTCCAGCTTTTCATTTTTATTTTATTATTATTATTTTTTATTTTTTCTTTTTAACAATGGAAACAAAATATATCAACAATTGTAAAAAAATTTATCTATTTAATTGACAATTTTTATGAAAAAAGATTAAATGAACACCAAAAGATTCAAAATTTCAACATTTTACACCTGAAAAATTATACTAATTAAACACAATAATTTATAATTCTCAGGAAAACAATTTCTAGGTAATTCAATTCCTTAGAATTCGTTTTCAATTCAATTCAATCTTTACAATCAAACAGACCCTAAATCAATTCCATAAAAAAATACGAAGAAAACACTACTAACCATTACAATTAGCAAAAATTTTTTCGAGAAGAAAGGGGAGTAGAAAGAGATATTTAAATTCATAAACCTCTTCAACTGCGTAAATCAATCAATAGAAATTATTGTACTTGAAAATAAGAAGTATGGTTGCCTAGTATGGTCGTCGAAAATAAGGAGCAAAAATCGGAATGAACGCGAGCTAAAGAAGAGAAAGAACGAAGGAAAAAAGAACTTCAACACTGAAAAGTAAGAAAAATATATAAATAAAAATGATGTCATTTTCTTCTCTCTTGTACAATAAATTGAGATTCATTTATTATTTCATCAACAGTGACAACTCGTTGAGCTTTTTAATAGAAGTTAGATAGAGAGGCGCTAGAAATAAGTTAAAATCTTGTTTACCGTATTAAATATACTGTGTCACGTGATTCTATCCTTGGCAAGGTAAGAATAGTAGTTGTAAGATATTTCAAAAGATTAAGATATATTTTGTAGAAATGTTGTGAAAATTGGATTTGACACCTCCAAATCTGTGGGGTCTATAGTGAGGGAAAAAAAATAAAATTGAAGAGGGTTCTATTGTAATAATATCGAAAGCAAGAGGGCAAAATCTTAAAAAAAAATTTATATTAAAATTCTTAAATTTACTGTGGGAACTATCTCATAAATGTCTTTGTCTATTTCAAAGTTAAAATGTCGTGTAATAGTCGCACGTTAAAATTTTCTCCTTTGATTCTCTTTTTCATTAATTTTGCCTTTGTCCTTATTCTCAAGTTGAATTTCTCTATTCTTTGAAAATAATTCTTTTCTAATCTCTTTCTTACCACGTTTAAGTTTGATTTTCACTGCAGCGTGTTATTTTCCATTTAATTCAAAACAAGAATATAACAATTTTTACATTTTAATATAAAGTGACCTTTTAAAAGATTAAATGAATGAAAATGGTCCAATAGGGATCCATTTGAAATTTTAGAACCTACTTAATCTATATCTCATAAATGAGGGACTCAAATGTAATATTTGTTCATGATCATAAAGTATTAATTTATCTATATCCTTAAAATTTGAGGGTTTCACTCCTTTTTAAGACTTTCATTCTCTCGCACGGTCGCAACTTAATGCAAATCAATGGCTTCAGCTCAAGCACCGACAGCCACTGACACCGACACCACCGCCGCGGAGACAAAGACACAAACAGAATTAACCGAAAGCTTTCAAGACGAGCCCGCGTCTGCCTTGCCTGAGGCAATAACAGAGGCTCCAGCTGCGGCTGAGCCAACGGAAGCCGGAGCTCCGACAGTCGATGAAAAAGATAAGGAATTACAGGCTAAGTGGCCGGGGTGGCCGGGGTGCATCGTGTTCAGGATAGTTGTGCCAGTACTGAAAGTGGGCGGCATAATTGGGCGCAAGGGAGATTTAATCAAGAAGCTTGTTGAGGAGACCCGTGCTAGGGTTCGCATTCTTGATGGACCTGTCTCCTCTCCTGATCGCATTGTAATTAAAATATTTCCCGGTTCTTATTATATGCTAATTTATATGCATGGATATGTGCACATATATGATTGGATTGCTATTTTTTATTTTAATTGTCTTCAATTTATAAATTTGATGATGTGAAGATTTCATTTTTAATTTATAGGAGTTTCAGGTTTCTTGATTCTTCATTACTGGTTCGAATGACTTATATTTTCAGATTTCTAGTGTTTTTACTAATAAACTGTTGACCTCCGAGTCTGGTTGGGACTCAGGGCGTTAATAGATCTCCCCTCCTATCCCCTCCCCTCCACGCGTACATTACCTGCACACGTTAGGGGTGCAGACCGAGGCTTCTCCAAACAATGGCGGGGGCCGCAATAGTACTATCTTCGATTCTCAAGTCAATAAACGGACAACTAATTTGGTGTGGGAGAAACACGAAGGAGAAAAAATTGCGAGAGCAGAGTTTGGATTTCTAGGGTGAGAAGTACCTTCCAATGTCACCATGTGAGACTATTTATAAGCAAGGGAATGAATTTGAAGTCTCTCAGAATCTCGACACTTGGTCTCATCCGAATGCCTCACGAGTGAAGCTCTAAAATATAATATCTTAGCCATCATGGGCACATGACCTCCCACACTGTCCTAGGTGGGAAAGATGGGATATGACTCCCAACTGCCTTTGCAGAGATGTCATATCAATCAAATCACATGTGAATCTAAGTGGCCAGCAACACCCTAACTGCCTTTAAGACATCCTTTTGAGGCTACACCTTTAGTTCCACCTCGAGGCGAGGCTTTCATAAAATGCTGCAAAGCTTATGCTTTAAATGCCATTTGAAAGGATGACATCTCAATTTTGAAGACTCACACCTTGAGACTAAGCCTTATGGAGACTAAGTTGTTCAACCATTTGTCATGCCTTTTCTTTGTATTTTATTACTGGCTTTAGCTTTTTGGGCTTTTTTTGCTACTTCATTGATCTGTTTTATGCTTGTCTGCAAGTTGGACATTAATTTTTTTGATTTGCTTTTCATTTTTACTTACTGATACATAATTTTCAACTCGCAATATTGAAGGTTCTAATATCTGGGAAGGAAGAACCAGAGGCACTGTTGCCTCCTGCCATTGATGCCGCAATAAGAATATTTAAGAGTCTTCATGGACTACCTGATGGTGAAGTCCCTGATGCAGCTGGAGCTGCATTTTGTTTGATTCGATTGATTGTGGCATCAGCACAAGCCACGAGTTTAATAGGAAAACAAGGTTCTGTGATCAAGTTGATTCAGGAGAGCTCTGGTGCCTCTGTGAGGGTTCTCTCCAATGGTAATGTCCGTGCATAACCTGATTTTTATTGCTTGCATCATGTCTATGCCTCTCGCCTTAATATTTTGAAAATGATCTGAGTAGAGTTATAGACAGAAGAATCTGGAAAACATTAAATAATGTCGTCCATGAGTCGGAGAAGAAATGTTTCTCATTTTTAAAAAATGATTCAGAGTGAGATGATCAACATGTGCCATACATCTTGGGAAACATAAAAAGAATTGGAAGTATGCAACCTAACCGGCTCTGGTTGATCTGTTCAAGGTTTAGCTTTCTTTATTGAACATCGGCAAATTATCAATATGGCTACTACCTGAACAGTTACTCTTTGAGGCTTATGAGGAGATGCAGAAAAATCTTCTTTTAGAGAATTTACTTTGTCAATCTCTAAATGATTTAATTGACAGGTATAAGTGCATTCAAGCTTTCTATGAAGACTAAAAACTTCAGGGGCATTAGTGTATTGAAATGTGAAGATACAAAAGAAATTCCACAGTAGCTTTATGACAATTATTCACTCGAAATTGAATTATGTGATATTTGACATTTTTTGTTGCAGATGAATTGCCAATTTATGCCAGTTCTGAAGAAAGGATTGTTGAGTTACATGGGGAAGCGCTCAAGGTTCTTAAAGGTTTAGAAGCTGTGCTGGGGCACCTGAGAAAATTCTTGGTGGATCATAGCGTTCTTCCCCTATTTGAGAAGAATGTAAGCACATTTCTGTTTGTTTTTAGTGATCCATGATCATGTCACTCTAATTCTATTTATGATAATTTATTTACCTCCTTGTACAGTATAATGCTCCTGTCACTCAGGAACAACAAGTAGACGCTTGGTCTGACAAGACATTGCACTCTTCTACTTCACAGACAGCTATTGACGCTGATTACCCTCATCTAGTGAAGAGGGATTCTCTATTTGTAGATCGTGATAGCCTGATGGAATCACATATTAATCCTTCTAGGCTTTCATTGTATGGACCAGAGTCCGGCCTTGACGTTCGTACTTCAGCAATGGGGCGTGCTGGTAGGCCTGTTGTAACTCAGGTGTGTCACTGTTCACGTTGATTTATGATTACCTTTATGTTGGTTTATTAAACTATTCAGATGCATCATGCCTTAGTCAGCATGTAAATTGTTTTCTCATTCTATTTCACCGTTTTTGGAGATTGGTCATTTAGAGAACATACTTGAATACGAAATAAATGCAAAACTTTAGCAGCACCATTTATAATTGTCTCCTCTTTCTTGGTGTTTTGTTTTTCCTTGTGACATGTATGTTTAGCACCTGAAAAGAAAAAATCGTCAAAGAAGGATATAAAGAAATTGTGGGACAAATTAATGGGATGTCTGCATGTCATATTCTTGTTATGAAAATTGCAATCTTGCCTTTATAGAATTGTGGAGGTTCTATGGGTGTTGTTTTTTAGTTTTATTTTAATTTAAACCATTATCTTGTTATTCTGTTGTAGAGAGTGAAAATCATAAAGTTTAGACTGCAAAGAATCCTTTTCATGCATAGAAAAAAGTTATGAGAGTGGAGGCAAAGGAGGTAGTTGCATACTTTACCTATAACAGTTCACAAGAGAAAGCGTGCTCACTACTTGGCCTAAAAATTTTAAGGTTTTGGGTTTGAATATTAGTGATCAATCTTATTATGACGTTCTAGGTTTTTCACTCCACCAGGGTCCAACTCGGAACTGATCTTTTCAGTCCATGCTCAGTTTTTCAAGTTGAAAAATCGATCTTATCAAGGACCATATGCAGGCTGTTGCATATAGAACAGATTTTTTGAACTCCTTTACATGTTATATGAACATTTACAACTTGCAGAATATACTCTCACTTCTGCTGGTGTTAATATATGGTATGTCAATTCTTCTGTATAGGTTGCACAGACAATGCAAATACCACTTGCTTATGCTGAGGATATAATTGGGGTTGGGGGAGCAAATATTGCCTATATTCGACGGACTAGTGGTGCTATCCTCACCGTGCAAGAAAGTAGAGGCTTACCAGAGGAAATCACTGTGGAAATAAAAGGAACTTCTTCACAAGTCCTAGCAGCTCAGCAACTAATTCAAGTAAACATCTCCTTCCATGATTCCATCTATCTATTTTTCTTCACTAATCTTTTCCAAATGAAAATACGCATTCTTCTGCTTTAATTTATGTCAATCAAGATGACCACTGCAAAGCTCAGAAAAGCACGTTGTTGCAACTTTTATGTTACTGATGCCCAAGTGAATCAGTCAGCTAACAATTTTCCAACCTATTGCCTGAGTAGCAAGTTGGCCCCGAACACTTAAAAATGAGCAAGTTGGTCCCTGACTCTTTATTAGAGGTGCACAATCAGTTGTCAAAGAGGATTTAAATCTTTATTAAATTGTTATGAGACCTCTACACGTCCAACTAAACTTTGTTTCCCCACTTGGGATGGCACCCAAAAATTTAAAGTGAGGCATGTTTTCACGTGCTTATATTTGGTTTAATTCGAGATGCAGATGATTTCTAACAATATGAACTGATTATCCAACTATGATTAAGGGGACCAATTTTTCATTTTTTCCCTTTCCATTATAACCATTCACAATCTTTGAAAATCTTGTGGGTACTATTCATCAGAACGGTGACTGTGTGCATGGTTGTAGTATTGAAGCATTTACCTTCACAAATGAGTTTCTCGTACTGTATTTCTTTACTAATGGAGTGAAGTTGAGACTAATTATAAAACTACCGTTGTATCCAGGAGTTCACAAACAGTCATAAAGAATCACTTCCAAGCAGTTACGGCCAGCTGGACTCAACTTCGAGGCCTTCCTACGCTCAATTAGGTAGTAATTCTTACTCGTCATCCATGTATGACAGACAACCTTATGGTGACTATGGATCATCTGGTATCGGAGGATATAATGGTTATAGGCTATGAATGGATAATTAGAACAATCTTATGGTGATTATAGATTATCTGGAATTGGAGGTTATAGTAACTTTAGGGAAGGGATAAGCCGAAGTTTTGGTTCTTGAAATTTTTTTTCCCTATCTGCTGTCAATTCCAGATCTCTGTAAAGCATCTACAGATTGACCAGCTATCACATTATGTTTTTTTTAGGAGATTTGATCCCAATGTTATTACAGTTTGTGGCCGTGTTAATTTCTGGTGGGAAATTTTGCTCTATATAACTATACTATGCAGTAAAAAGCTAGAGAGGGAAGAAAATGAAAATGGCATCGAAGAAAAACCAGTAAAAACCCAAGAAAACGTTGAATAAGTTCGATTCTGACGAATTAGAAATGAAAAATAATGATCAGACATGTAATTCTCTCCTAATGATATTCTCTTCAAAAGCCATTTGGTTCCCGTCGTCTCCCAAGAATTTTGCGGAATGCTTCAGAAGTCACCTAGAAATTTCCAACGTCTTTGAATAACTCAGCCATGAGAAATCAAAATCTGAGAAAGACGAGGTTAATGGGCCACTAGAAACAGTATTTTTCAGGAAATGCTATGAATCTTGTTCAAGAACTGATACAGTGAAAATGAATAATGGGTCATTGCAATCACATGTAAATTGTCACCATAAGTAATGCATGCATGAAACAGTACATGAGAGAATTAGAGATCAAGTGTATCTTTCGTTATAACAGTGACCACTGTATATCAAGTGTCAATGAGAGTTCCAATGTGGAAGGATACGCTTTTCTTGGTTTAGGAATGTCATCTCGACTGTTAGATAATACGAAATAGTTATTCATCATTACATGTTATTTTACAACAAGTGATATTATCTAATGATTTGTTACAGCAAATAGCAGTCTTGTTTGATAGGTGTAAATAATAAGGTTCTGAAAGGCGTGAGAGGATAGTAAAGTTAAACCTTACGAACTTAAACGTGTCAAGACGAAGCTAGACATACTAAGGCTTTTTCCTGTTTATAATATATTTTAGTTATTCTAAAATCAGAAAAAATTCTCTAAACAATTGATAAAATTTAAATAATAACATTTAATGTATACGCCTTTTGGCGCATGGGCTCGCCTTTTGCCGCCTATTAAGTGGTAAAAAGTAAACTACCTTTTTCCAACTCTTCCCCATATTTAAATTAAAACAAAATTTTTAGTAGATTTTATAACAGTTGTTGAAATTTTTGTTTGATTTTTTTTCTTACTTATAGAATATGTGATTAAAATTAATTATTGTTGTTGACTTAAAATTTTTATCAATTTTTAATTTTCATCAAATATAGGCCTCGTCTCACATAATAGTGCCTTGTGTACTTATTTCCTAGCTAGCTTTTGGACAACAAACGCATATGAATATATGCATATTGTTATAAACTAGAGAGAACAAAAGAGAGAAACCAATAAACGTGTGTGTTTTATTAAGAACCAAAATCTTATTTATAGAAAATCATTAGGGTTTAATGGATACAATAGTTATAATGATTAGGGCTATAAGGGTATAAAAGTCATTTATAAATTTTATGATATTTACAACATTTCTCATTGAATGACTATTTATTTATATAATTATCATCTCATTGAAACATTATTTGACAAAATCTCAATGAGACAAAAATGCCAACAAATAAAAAAAGAGTATAAATAATTTGGAGTAATAAAATAATGCATCGTTAAACCTTGTCAAGAAAACTTATTAAGACAAAATTTGATTGAAAGGAAAAGAGTAGCTATTCCCTTTGATTCAATTATTGTATCAAGCTATCCATGTTTTTGTATATCAATGTCTTCAAATAACACCGTCTTCATAGAGTATTTATAAATCTTCAATGATTGTAGGAATATGATGATTCGAGAAATAGTTAGCTTTTGTTGATTTCTTCGGAAGTCTCATACAAATAAGAGTACTATTTTGAGGGTAAATGTCTTACATGTTATGGACATTCATTACACAAAGAATATGTCTCGTTAAAATCTTGTTAGAAAAACCCTTTGGGAAAAATCCTAGTGAAGGAAAAAGAGTACCTTCATTCTTTTGAATACGCCACAAAAATTGTCTCGTTAAAACTTTTGCCAAGAAAATCCAGAAGGACAAAAACTTGGTCAAGAAAAAAGAGTACAACGCCTCTCCCTCATGATAATATCACTTAAATTATGCTTCAAGCATATCAAAATTCTTCATGGGTAACAATAATAGTTTGCAAGATAAGTTGACTATAATGTATTTCAAATTTCATATATCGTCTAAATAACACGATATGGACTCATGATTTATCCACCACGATCTTGGCGAAATTCACTATGTTGAAAGTCATGCATTACATATTATGACTTCATATTTCTTATTTCCTTTTTGTATACGTATACACCTTTAGATTTTCGATTTGTAGGTTCGAAAACATTAGGTTTATCTAGTAAATTAAATTTAGAGTTGCATCTTTTTTATTTGACCAATCATTACTTCGATTGATTTATTTTGATTCCTTGCCGTTCATAACATGATACAATACATAATGTGTAAAAATGTTGTTGACAACTTCTTATTTTTCGATTCTATTCATTTTCTCATAACATAATTTATTGACATATCTCAAATTTTCAATATATCAAGTACCTGAATCTTTTCTGGATTTTATAATTTGTTATGTTTAGATACTCACCAAGAGTATGTATCTCCTCAATAAGACAATCTTTACTAATTACTCCATTCTCGTTTAGAGGTTTTTATATTAGAATCGAATATATTACATTTTACTCGTGCTATAAATTTATCAAAATGCGTACTAAAATTTTAACAGTAGTTTTACATACTTCAAGTTACGAATATCATGCAATCATCTAGTATCTAATCAAATTTGTTAGATACAAATAATATCTAGATGGTCAACGTCAAGGATGATAGAGCCCCATTTATTACACTGATTCATTTTTAGAATTATAGGAAATTTAATCCATATTTTAGCTAGTGATGTTTAATTATCAAATTTCGATAAAGAGAACAGATAACATATAAGAATTCATTTGATTGAAGAATTTTCAGGTTCTTTGTTGAATGTCCATTTGAATTTTTAATTTCACATCATTATTGGATCCAATAATGTCCAACAAGTCATACCAAATAATAAAATCAAATTAAACTTATGATTTAATATAGTATTGATTTCAATCGTACCATACATTTTAAAATTTTAGTATGTTTCCTTTCAATTAATAAAGAATAAATTATTATTAATAGTAAACTTTTATTCTTCAATACAATATAGTATAGACTCTTTTATGGTATCAAAACAATATTCTTCTAGAATATTGATACATTTAAATTTAATTATAATATTCTTCCATAATATTAATATATATAAATTTGTGTTTTTTTTTCAGGAACACAATACTGTATCTTTCAAGAATAATAATATGTACTGTTTTTACTTCTTTCAGAGTAATATATGTCAACATTTTTTTGGAATATTGAAACATCGAATTGGATGCTCTTCTGGAACAATAAATTAATATTCTTCTTAAATACTAATAAAAAAAATTTATTTTCGTCTGAAAATTATAATCAATATTGAATTGTTTGATTTGTGTTTTTTCAGTAACACAACGGGATATAATTTTTCTAGACTTGTGCAATTTTAAAAGTACGTTTTATTTTATTATTATTCTTTCAAGAGTAATATGTAAATTTTTTTTTGAAATATTGAAAATTATAATTGATGCTCTTTAGAAGCAAAAAATATTCTTTTAAAATATTAATAATATTGTACAAATTTAGTAGCAACAACAAAATATTATTTAGAAACATTTTTAGGAGTATGGTTTCTAATAAATTGTTATATTTGCATAGTTGTGCCACTTCAGGAGCAATAACATGATATATTATCAAGTTATAAATAAAAGATTCAATAACAACGATAATAAATACATTAAACGAACATAAAAAAACGTTAATATGAATAAGATTACATTCAAAAGGCATAAATCATAGATTAAAACAAATCGTAGATATTCATGAATATAGCCTCACCAAGTTGTTTTGTATCTGGTCCAGTAGTCTAAGTGGGCTATTCATGGTGTCATCATCGATAGAAGAACCTAAATCTTGGGTTTGAATTTAATAGAGAACAAAAACAAAAAACTTTTCATAAAGATTGATTACATAATTCAGAATTTGGATATTGGGCCTATTCGCAATTCCGATTATAGAAGCAAAAGTATAAGAATTTTTATTTTTGTATTACATTAGAAAAGTTAAAAGGGAACAATTAGATAAAATAATTACCATCTCAAGGATTTCCACAAAACCAGTGTCACAAATCCATAAACAGAAACAGATTCACATTCAGCTTCACATTATATCAAATAACATATACACAAAACACACACACAATGGAAATAGCCGAGGGATTGCGTTATTTCATGTCTATTGATAAGTGTGTTTTTAATATACTTAGTAGGTACTTTAACAAACTAATTATTGATGAAATTGAAGGAATTCCTATTCACAATCTCTAATTATGGTTTTTGTAGGCTAAAAGTCCAAACTGGAGTAAAAGAAAGCTAAATGAAGGAAAAAGGATCAAAAGTGCACAAAAATATTAATTCTAGACCAAATTTACAATTTCAAAAGTTTAGGGACCTCGGGCTGCAATTTTTGGACGACATGATTGGAAAAAAATCAAAATCTGAGGATCAATTGTACAAAATCATAATTGAGGGACTTAGTGTGAAATTATTAAAAGACCTCAACTGCAAATTGTTGAAAAAGGGGGTAGCGCCTAGGCCCCACTATAGCAGAGCCTAGTTGCCCACTTGTTGTTCATTTAAAGATTTTCGGTGCCTAGGCACCCCGGCTACGAATGGGGTGTTTTATTTTGTTTTTCAAAATCTAGGGACTATTTGCAATTATCAGGGATGATTTTTGTGCCCTTTTTAAATGCATTTTTCAACCATTTTAAATTCATTCCATCTATCATCCCTTTAAACACAAATAACCCCTAGGCTAGAGGGAAAAATGAAGAGTGGGAAAGAATGAGAAAATAAAAAGCAGGATTATGGCCCTTCATTTCTTTAAAAGTACATTCAAGAGACGGGTTTTTTCTATTATTTTATATCTTTTCATTATCTCCCTCATTTTGTAATGGATTTCATATTGATTTCCATGTTTTATTTCTATTGTGTAATGGGTTAAATGTTTAAAGTTGGGATTTATGAGTTAGCTTGACCAAATTTCATTAATATCAATATATTTAATGTTAAAATTGCCATTGTTTTTGTGCATTTGTTTATTGTGTCTACATTTCCATCATTTATTGGCCAATAGATGATTGGGTTAAGAGATTCGTGCAATTATTGAGAGATTGTAGAGCTTTCTAGATAAAAATAATTAATGCCATAGATTGTTTTAGGGGATAGAGATATATTTCTAATCCTAGATGACCCATTGAATTATTTTCACTACAATTTAATACGGTTTGTTGTGTTGTTATAAATATAGAGATATAGTGGGTAAAACTAATTAACTAGAGTTATTTTCGTTCGAGAGAAGTAACTAATTAAAAATGGAAATTCGGGTCTAACATTAGGTTATTTTATTTTCAGTTTATTGAGATATTAATGAAGCGACGGTTAAGCAATATCGTAAATTCCAACTCATTTAAAATCTAAAATCTTACCACTTTCACAATTGTTAGTTTAATTAATTTTTTTTTCATTTCTAACTTCAAAAAAATTAATTGCGTATCTTTATCGTTAATTATAATTATCGTGTAATTGGAAAAAACACTCTTCGAGGGATCAACTCAGACCCGACATCCACTTTATTACTTGAACGCACCCGTGCACTTGTGGTTGCACTTTCTTACTGAACATCTATCTTGAATTTGACATGGTAAGATATGTAGACAAATGTGAATGCTTGTGAAAATATTGGTGAATAAGACAAACGCGAATGACATATATGCACAAATGTGAATAACGAGGCAGAGTTAAAAGAGGTAGACTCGATTACGACGGAGTCAAGAGGCAAAATATTATAATGCATATGTGAAAAAAAATGTCACCAAATTAATTTTGGTACACGTGACAGATGATTATGCTTATACAAATTATTACTTTCTAATTAATTTATTTTGATTTTGAGAGAATCATGCTAATAACGTATCATAAATCAAAGAGAAAAAGAGAACAAAAGCGAGAAACCAATGAAATTTTATGAAGAAAAATTAGAGTTACAAGGGATACAACCATCATAATGATTAGAATGATGAGAACTGTAAATGTATAATAGTCATTCATAAATTCTATAATATTTAAAACATATATAACTATATAGAAAAACGATACTTTTAAGCGAGACAAACGAGTCATAAACATAATTAGTTCTGTTAATGCTCCACGTTCATAGGTAACAACTTAACTGTTAAATAATATTGGAGCTAAAACAGGAAAAAAGAAAATCCAAACAAAAAATCACTTCAAGTAAGAAAGTTTTTATGTGAAAATTTTCTTCCTGCCAAATTACATTTCCACAGGCTACCCAACTCTGGCGAAAATGGAAATCCTTAAGGAAGTCTAACCACATGTACTCTCACGTATTTTGTGAGCTAAACTTAAAAGTAAATTAAACTTATTTTAAGTAAGCCAAACGTGCACTAGGTGACAAATCGTTAATATAAATATGTAACTTTAGGGTTGTGCAGACCATTCAGAGTTGATATAGCTGTTTCTATTTTTATCTTCAAAACATCAATCTCCTCGTTATCAGCCTGAAAAAAATGTAAAAACTATATCAAACAAGCAGCAATTAAATAATAGCTAGCTCTTATACAAATTAACAAGAAAGTCTAGGAATGCATCACCACGAGATCCAATCATGTCATTTTTCTTGTTGCAAATATGAACACAACGGAAATAGAAAGTGGATCGACCATTAGAGAATGGAAAATTCTACTTGTACATAATTATTGCACATAATGATGTCCATAATGTGATGTGGCAATCATCCGGTTGTTGATGTGCAAGTGTGAAATTTGAATTAAAGGTTGGATTGAGTGTCATGTGTAATTATGGACACCATTATATAAATAATTATATACATGTAGCACTTTCCTTAGAGAATTATTTCAAGGCAACTCGGTTAACCTAGCCGACGAGAATCAAGACAAGAGTAAGGTATTGGAGTTTGGGACTTTTGAAAAGCTCGTGGATGGTTGTCTTTTAGCAATAATGGAGCAAGGGCACACCAATCTAGCTGGTTCGACAATAAATTATAATGACACGAACAACATGAGTTTGGTTATTGAAATGTATAGAAAATTTTCCGAATGCAGGGGAATATATTGAGGAAGGTTTTAAATGTGAGGAAATTATGAACTTCGTGAATTTGAGGTTCCATAATTAAGTTATTTAATTCCATCCAAGTTGTAGTTTGATTGTGAGCATGGTTAGGTTACCTGAAAAAATGTAGTATTTAAGGGAGCGTTTGGTTTGCGTTTGCGTTTTCGTTTTCTATTTTCAGTTTTAAATTCATTTTTAGTTTTCTGTTTTGAAGGACTATTTTCGAATTACAGAAAATGTATTTAATTTGTCATTCTGAAAAACGGTTTCTCAAAATAGAAAACTAGAAAATGTGTTGGGTTAAAAATTTTTAGAATTTGTTTTATGACATTTATCCAATTAATTTGATTATTTAATAAAACATAATAATTTTATGTTAATATATGACCAGATAATATATATTTTAAACTTTGTGAATTTACTACTTTTTCTTGCTACAAAAATAAAATAATAAATAATAAATTTATAGATCGAAAATAGGAATCGTTGTAAAGAAAATAGTTCTGGATGTATCTCGTTGTCACTTAGACAGTAAAAAAGGAAATAATAGTTATTCCAAATTTTGATCAACGAAAAAATAATAATAATAAAAATTGAAAAATCTTGTGGGTTTTAAAATTATTATGCTTCACTAAATTGTATCAGATTACAACATTTTATTTTAAAAGTATTGCTGAGCATTCACTAGATGATAAAGGAAAAAAAAAAAGAAAAAAGGAAAAGAAAACAGCATTTTCCTCGTTTTGAGTTTTTTAATTGAAAACATTAAAAATGGAAAAAAAAAATTCCTTTTGTGTTTTCAATTATAAATTTTTTCTTGTTTTCGAAAATGTATTTTTAAAAACGACAAACCAAATATGTTTTAAACATTTTTGAAAACTAAAATCAGAGAACGACTTGAAAACGACAAATTAAACGCACTCTAAGCTTCTACATTGTTTTCCCCAACCCTCGTCTTCGGATGGGATAAATTATTGCCTTGTGTGTGTACCTTTAACTCGAGACCAAGTTGAGCCCCCTCTAAATTCTGTTTTATTTCTACTCATTATTAATAAATTATGCCCCCTTAGTGTGGTCTATTTTATTTTTTATTTTTTAAGAACAAATTTGCATGAGAGAGAGACAGAAAGAGAGATTACCTCAATAAATACTGTCTTCAAAATCCTGTCCGAGAAAGCAGTGATGTTGACAGTAATGATTTTTAGGTTTAAAGATTCAAACATCTCATGGAGCTTTACCATTGTATCTGTTCTTTTGCTGCATGTGAGGCTAATTGCAACAGTCTTCTCTCCCATGTTGGTTACTCTTAACTGCTAATAATGAATTTCGGCACCACAAGTCAGGTTTCAGATAAAAAAATATGAATCCAATAGATGCGTTGAAGACAAGCCGGTCTTGTAATTGTCGGGATCCAATGCAAAGTCCATAAATTAGGCTCCCAACATCAACATAAATGTAAAAATCAACAATGTATTATACAACATATTGTTAACTTAAAACTTAACATTAAAACAACGAACAAATATATTATACAAAAGATTTTAAGTATTGTAGGAGAGGTTAGGATGATTCTTACAACACTGATTGTACTATTTTTTGGCGATGAAAGTTTTGGGCTTAAACAACTCGCTCAGTCGATGTTTGATCAGTAGTAACCAATAGGAATTTAGTAGTAAGATGATTTGCCCTATAAGCTTCACATATTAGGAGAAGGTCTTGCCCATTATTAAGTGATTTGAGTAATGATAGCCTATCCACCTTTGTCAATGAATCAATTTTCGTTGTTATAAGTGTATATGCATTTCACCTCATGCATTCCAACCACAAGTGATGCTTGACCTTTTATCTTCAAAATAGCTATTCAATTTTTATTTTTTTTTATAAGATTTTGGAAATTGGTTCCTTTGTACAAAAGCCAATGCATAAATAGGTAATCATTCTGGTGACTAGTTTGCAACACTAGATTAACAAGAAAAATTATTGCATAAACAGAAAATAATCCCTACCAACGATTAATTTACAATGAACAATTTAAAAAAGCATTTTTCGAAAAATCAATTAGGTAAAGGAAAATATGAGATGCTAGTATATGTGCAGAAAAGTAAAAGAAACAAGAAAAATAAATTTAAGCATACCAAAACAGTATGGAAATAGAAAAAGGAGTGGAAAAATTGAGAGGCGGATTGTTGATGGTGAATCAGTGACGACGGCCACCACATCAACTCCGACCTCCACTGTCATTCTTCGATCTAGGTTTTGTTATTAATTTCTCATTTTGCCATAGATTTCTTGAGGTCTTCCTCTAGAGGTTTGCCCTTTTGAAGGCTTAGGCATAGTGGATTTTATGAAAAGGAAAAGGCCAAAAAAATTTGGGCCCCCTAAAATGCTGGGCCTGAGGCACAGGCCTCTTGGGCCTCTCCTCAAGTCTGGTTGAAGACAAAATTTAAACAAATTAATAATCCTGCCATCTCATTAAGAACTTGAGCGGAATGAGCTGCTATGATAAAAACGAAGATAAATTGATTAGCCTACCTCGAGAACTTCAATGGGAAATGAACTTGATCCTCCAGAATCATGGAAATTTTCGGTTCTTATTTTCTTCGGGTTTGAATAAAAGTTTTCCTCTTGATGATCAAACCCAATAATTTTACTAGTTGATGATGTCCCTGCAGATTCCAAATCTGATATTTCTGCTTGAACTGTTCTCTCTTCTTCTTGTAATTTTTGAATATAATCAATGGCATCTTTGATTATCGATTCTTTATTCATCTGAATTTCATGAAACATTTACTGTTCATCAGATAAATGATTTACAACAAAATATGAAGTCTTTTAAGAACTTAGAAAATTTTTGAAAAAAGGGCAGAATGACAAAATTATAAGTCTTTATTTAAATAATGTGCCACCTTTGTAATTTTGGGTACAGCTGATCTTAATGCGTGGAGCCTGTCGTTGAGATTCTTTCTTCTATTTCTCTCCGAATCAACACTCTTTTTAGTGGCCATCGATGGCATTGTTCCATGATCAGAGCTCGAACCACTGAATGCAGAAAATGCTTCATTCAAATAACTGCAAATATTCATTATGAGTATAATTTTTAAACACGAGAACGAAGACAGAACATGAATATTAGGTTTACATGGAACACGGACATGAACACGAATTGACGATTAAGTGGAGAGAAAATTGTACCAGTCAGGTTCTTCAGATTGGAGTAGCATAGTTAACCAATATTGTGGGCATTCATCACTGTTGTTTTTCATTGTGCGTATGTGTTTTGACTTTTGAGAATGGAAAAGAGTTTGAGATGGTTCGTTGGGATGAAGGGGCAAGATTAGATGTGGGGTTCTTATAATACAACGTTGTACGAAACCGAGTAAAACAAAGAATTTTCCTAAAAGTTTCTTTTCGTTGACTTGTGTTGAGATTGATGTGGGATACCACTCTTATTTGAGTGTGAACAGTGAAGGCCGCTATTTTATTTCATGAGTCTGTTTGTTTCGTCTTTTTCGATTTGGAAAAATAATAATTTAGAGTCCGTTTGATTGTAAGAATAAAATTTTAGTGAAAAGAAAACGAATTTCAAGAAATTAAATTGTCTAAAATTTGTTTTACTAGAAATTGTCAATTAAATATGTTTGATTGGTATAATTTTTCACGTGAAAAATTTTGAAATTTTGGTATTTGTTAGGCTTTATTTTCCATGAAAATTGTCAATTAAATGGATATAATTTATTACAATTGTGGATAAAATTTATTTCCATTGTCAAAAAAATATATATATTGAAAAAAGTTGGAAAATTGATTTCCCACTAAACCCATGAGAATTGATTTTCCGCAAAACCAAGGAAAAAAGGTCACGTGGGGGGGGCGAGGGGCGGGGGGAGATGGAAAATTAATTGCCAAAAAAATTATTGCGATCAAACAAGGAAAAAAGTGGAAAATTTCTCAAATCAAACAGGCCCTTAATAAATTTTGATAAAAATTGATAAAAGTTGCGAATCTCTTAAAATGAGAGATTGAAAATGATTGTGAAGAAAAATGAATTTTAAAAAATGAGAACGAAAAATGAGTTTAATACCATTTGTACTGTCCTTCGTCATTAAAACATTGATTTGGCATAGGCAGTTGTAATGTATGGTTTGTTGAATTTTGTGTGGCCCAGTTGATCAAAATGGACTGAGATGTATAGTCCAAGCTTGGAGGCCCAATTCGGTGATCCAATAAAATTGAAGATTCTGGAATAACAAATGTTAAGTTCGTTTTCAATTTAAATGAGCTCTTCTTCTGGATGATGGAGAAGTGGCACTTTTTAGATCGTTGGATCAAATGAAGGCTCTCTCTCTTATAAAAGGCCTCGGACGTCTCTAGGGTTTTCTCGAATCTATTTTTTGGCTGCTTCTAGGGATGGCAGTGGGCCGAGTCGAGCCGGCTCGGCTCGTTAACACACGAGCTCGGCTCGGGCTCGTGTACTCACGAGCCACGAGCTTGTGGGCCGGGCCGAGCCCACGAGTGGCTCGCGAGCTCGTGAATTTTTATTTATTTTTTATTTTTGCAAATTTTACTGATAAAATATTATTTTTTTCCACTTTTTTGGACGAGCCGGCTCGTGGGCAGCTCGGCTCGTTGGACGCGACCCCCCGCTCGGCTCGAGCTCGGGCTCATCATTTGACTAGCCCGAGCAACCCACGAGCCGAGCTTTGACTAGTCGGCTCGGCCCAATTGACATCCCTAGCTGCTTCTCTCTTGTTCTTCATCTTCTCTGTATAATATGGAAACTCTCTCATTTCTTGAGTGATTTTTGAGAGTATAGTTGGTGTTATAGTGAACTCTTGAGTGAGAAGATTCAGTGATTGCGAGAGAGTTGGTACCGTGTGTTCTTTTAATCTGATTTATGCATATTTTGGGCAGTTCATAGTGGATTTTGAGCTTAATCCAATCGGATGCTCAACGGGGATTAGGCATTTGAAGCGGTCGCCGAACCTCAGGGCCGTTGGGCGGAAAAATCTTGTGTTTTCTGATTTGTTATGGTTTTCTTCTTGTGTTCGATTTACAAATTACAACACAAATATTTTTCTAAATACAACAGCAGTGTGCAACTTGACGTTGATGCATTAGATGGATATATGCATACCTAATGTAATCGCTAGTCAATCAACAAAAACTTACAAAAGGAATTAAAGAAAGACGTACATTAATTAAAGGATTCAGAAAGAGAATTGTTAGGTTTCAAAAGTATGAATTTTTTAGGTTCAATTACGCTCAGTTGACCGAAAATGTCTTGACATCCTCTCACATACGCGTGGACTTGCATGACTAAAAAATCCAAAAAACGTGGCCCCACCCCCTATTGTGAGTGTTCGGTCAGGACTTCTATCAAGCATTTTCGATCAGTACAACATCGTTGTTTTAGGTTTAGACCCCGATGAGAGTCAAGTTTTATAAGGAAGAGATAAGCTTGGACATGAACGTTAGCACCGGCCAAGGAAGGTGATAAGGTCTGGTAAGAGAGTAATTTCATGCATTAATATTTCATTAATATTCTATCCGAATAAATAGAGTGATACTATTCGCAATTGTTCACTACGGAAATCATCATATGTCCCATACACATGGCAGGTGGATATAGCGAATAACATTATTCGAATAACTATGATGCTCGAAGATTAGTTTTTATAATCAATAAGTTATATCTATCGATTCCTATCAAATTCAAGTATTATTCTACGGAAACAAAAACTTTTTTATCAGGAGACAATTGCTCGAATCTACCAACAATAGAGGAACATATTTATCTTAAGAAAACAGTATGAAATTATTCTATTCAAACAAATGCGAGTTTTATTTTTATCTGTTTCAATCCCATTTTCAAAAAATCATTTTTCTATAAACTCAATTTCAACCATAGATTTTTTCATAAAATAATTTTACATGTAATCCAAAGCTTTTTCTACTTTTAACCATCATTTTTTGGACAATTTAACCGTTACTATAATTCAATTATTTCAATAATATCTTACTTTTAACTTTTCAATATATAATAAATACTACAAAGTCCTTGTCACATATGTATTTCGTGTTATTAATTTTCAATTAATTAACATTCACATTAATCTAGATTCAATGAATCTTGACTTGATAAATCTCAATCGACATGAATCTAGTGTTATTATAGATGAATTTATTTCTATTCATACATCTATGAAATGAATGTTTAAATCCACGTATTAACAATTAGTTTCTATGTATCAAATATAGTATAAAAATGTTGTTCATTTGTTATATTTCATCATCACAAAAAATTTGAATAATAGAAATTGAGTTCTATTTTCTTTAGTTCGTTTGAAACTTATCAAATCCTCTCAACAAATTGATATCAAATATTAGTTTTACAACACATAAAATATTTCAAAATAATGTACAATTCACATTCAACTCCGACTAGTTATTTTTTTTTCCAGATAACTATACAAAATCATTTTATTCCAAAAAATAAGGCTCAAACAGTGCTTTATTTAGACCCCGTTTGGTACGTATTTTTTTTTTTCAAAATGTATTTTCTCTCTTTTCTTTTCAACCACACATTTTTTATTAAAATAGTATTACACGTAAAACAAAAACTTTTTCTTATTTTTCAACCACACATTTCCATCAATTTACTATTCAAAAATACATTTCTACATAAAAATATCTCCCAAATACCCTTTTAATTTACGTACTAATATTCGACAACAAAATCGATGAACCTTTCTAACTCAGCATGCATGTGGCTGCATTGAGTATGTTGTGTACTGTTTTTGTCTATGTTTTGCGGCGAGTCATAGTCAACTTGTTTACACATGTTCTTGACCATAAGACCGGACACAAAAATTGAACCAGTTTTCCTTGAAAAGTCAATTTACAACGAGAGTCCTTGTGAATCTAGATAACGTCGAAGGTTTCGGACAACAGCTAGAGCACCGTTTGGCTTAGCTTGTTTTCTTATAAGTAAATTTTGAAATAAATAATTTTGTCGATCAAATTTGAAAATAAATGAGTTATTTATTTTGATAGTCATACAAATAGGAATGATCATCTAAACACCGTGCTTAGCTCATATTAAGCAATAGTGACATGACACATCATTTAATTTGTGAATTATTAAATATATAGGACCTACTATTAACTTATTCACCAGTTAAATGGGATGTCATGTCGTGCTTAGGTGATCATTTCCGATCATACAAGAATTACTTCTAAAATAAATATCTTTTGTTTTTCATTTTTAGAAAGATTCCAACTGGTAAGGATGCACGTACATTTATTGTCTATCGGAAGCGGAATTACCTTTTCTACCCTTTTCACATTTATTAAATAAGTAGACACTCAAGAATTTCCACATTGTTGAGAAAAAAAATGACTGTATATGGGTCCACTTACTGTTCCAAAGGGAAAAAAACGTTCTTAAAATGTTATAAAATGAATACCAAACAGGCATATAGTTTGTCTCTATCACCGCATAAATATCTTTGATCTAAGACAAATTGGAATTGTTGTGTGCAGTTGTTCTGCACGTGTTTTATAATTTTATTTCGAGCCGCAATTCTAATAGTCATGTGATAATATGATATTTTTGGATGTTATTGGCAAGTACGAACTTTAATAAATCAATTTGAAGACATATTTAATATTATTTTGACACATATTAACATTTTTTTTTATGATATGTTCCACACTGTAGTGAAAAAAGTTATATCACCTATCAATTAAACCAACAAAATATGTTAAATCTAATCGATAGTTAGATACAAATTAATTTAACTATAATAATAAATGGATCGGGTTCTTATGTTAGGTTCTCGGTTCATCTTTGATTCTTTGGCTACCAATATAATTCTAGGTCTCTTTTCAATATTATACTCAATCGTGTGCTTAAAGCCTTGAGTTAATCGTCCTGACCATTACATCATCGTTTCGACGTTTATTCGGGATCAATAATACCCAACACACAGGTTATTATATAATACATGGATATATACGGATTTCAAATGGATAGGTTAGAAGAATTCTCTCATACACAAGTATTATAGGAATACTTTTGATCGACAAATGGCTAGAAACATTTATATAGTTGAATTATTGATCGACAAATGACTAGAAATATTTTCGCTTCGATCATTAAAGATTTCATATATTTGATATCAAAATCAACTTCAGGATCTCATCTAATACGAATTATTATCCCGATTCAATCAAGATAAGATAAATTAATGTCAAATTTAATCTATCAATCAATCAACACACGTACATGGAATACCTCAATAAGTAAATAAGTAATTGATATATTGATAAATTATTAATTTATTGATTATTTAATATTCACTAAATTTTTTTTTTTTTTTATTATTGATCCCCAAGATTAATTCTTAGAGGTTTAACTGTGTTATGTTATCTTGAGTAACCTTCCAAAAGTTAAATTGTTGAGGCTCACATTTTGTTCCTATACTTTCAATGTTTTCCTCTTCCTCTTCAGAGTCGGTGGATCATGACCAACATGAACATGTTTTATTTATTTATTTATATTTTTGAGTTTAAGTTTCAAAATAGGAGATCTAATTCTTTTGATTCTCAATTACGTGTCCAATTTTTTTATTTTTATTTTTTATGAATTGTCAAGTGTTTGATGCTTAATTTATTGAATGCATGAGTAAATAAATGGAACCTAGAAAATTGTACGTGAATTTCATATTCTTGCGAATTCGCAATATCAAGTAAAAGGAAATCAAACATATTTTAAAATCTCAAATTACATCAACTGTGAAGGGAAATTGAATATCCTTAAAAAGAAACTCCCAAGCAATATCACCTTGTTTGTAGGATGGAGACAAGGCCCTTATTTATTTTAAGAACTTATGCTAATTTACTTATAAGCAAACTTATAAGTAAATTTTTTAGACTTATAATAAAAAAAGTACTTATGGTGACAAATATGTTAATACATTATGACAACATACTTTCCCTATTATCGTTTTATGCAGCATTTAGGGCTGCTATGGCTGTTTCTATTTTAATCTTCAGAAGATCCTTCTCCTTCTCATCAGCCTGAAAAAAGAGTAAAAAAAAATTTCAGATACTCTTTAGTATGCATACTAAAGATTTCAATAACAATTTACATTTTTGTATTTAATTGTTTTAAAGAAACAATATTTTTTACAATGCGTATATAAACAACCCTATCAGAGAAAGATTCGTGTGTGTGTTGAGAGAGAGAGAGAGAGAGAGAGGAATGACCTGAACAAACACAGTTTTCTAAACCCTATCGGAGTAAGCAGTGATGTTTTCACTGATGATTTCGAGTTTCAAAGATTCAAACATCTCACATAGCTTTACCATTGTATTTGATCTTTTGCTGCATGTGAGGCTAACTACAACTGTCTTCTCTCCCATGCTGGATCCTCTCAACTAAGAAATAGTAACTATTTCATCAATTAACCAAACATAACAACAAATTAATTGATAACACTGATTAAGAAATAAGAATTAGTCCACCTCAAGAACTTCAATGGGATATGATCTCAATCCTCCAGAATCATAGGAGCTTTCACTTGCTATTCTCTTTGGGGGTGGTGAAGAAATTGTACTTTTTGACGACGACCCTGCAGATTCCAAATCTGATATTTCTGCTTGAATTTTTCTCTCTTCTTCGTGCAATTTTTGAATATAATCGACGGCATCTTTGACTATGGATTCCTTATGCATCTGATTTTTCAAAGAAACGGCAGATCAATGATTTTCAATGAAATTTAGCCTAGCTCATGAATTTAAACTGCTTATAAACAAACAAGTCACTTTTTTGTCCGCACATTTCGATCTGGAAATTCAAAAGAACTACTCAATTATCTTGCATTCATTTATATTTTTTATAATTTAATAATGGGAATAGGATTCCTCAGTAACCCTTGGATCTTGGGTTCGGAACATAGACCCTTTAATAACGACATAATCTTTTATATGGTTCAACACAAACATATCTGATAATTCTTCTTTAATAACTTCTTTTGGTTTTTTTCTGGTGGAATAAATAATGAATGGAACACATATTTGTTATACCTTGGTAATATTGGGAACTACTGATCTTAGTGAATAGAGCCTTTCATTAAGTTTCTTCCTTCTATTCCTCTCTGAAGCAATGCTTTTGTTGGCCATCAGTGATGATTGTGTTCCATCTTGAGAGCTTGCATTGTGTGTAGGAATTGCTTCATCCAAATAACTGCTAAGATCAAATCAGTCTCAATATTCCATTTCCATAGACACGAACATAAAACACAACCCAGAATTCGTGTTTGGGTTCAGGATTACATGGAACACATGACAACAAACGTGAATGCACGTGTTAAGTGAAGAGAAAATATTACCGTTGAAGTTCTTCAGCTTGGAGGAACGTATTCGTTTCACAATCGAGTGTGTACTCATCACTAAGGTTCTCCATAGAGAGATGCTTTTTTGGGATGAAGATGAATAACGTGTGCAACATGTGTGGTTTTATAAAGGGGAAATGTGAATAATGTCGCGGAAGCAAGCAGTGTACGAGAATGAAATTACATATGACATTCCTCTTCGTAAATTGCGTGGAGTCCACGAATTGTGTTAATTATGACTCAAAATTTCAATTTTCAATTTTCTTGGTGGGGTTAATATTGTTTAAGGACCACTTGTTGTACGTAAGCATGCTTATGTCATTAGTTTGCAATTGACGTCTTACTATGGCCCCGTTTAAGAGTGATTTTTGAGAATTGATTTTGTGATCGTTAGAAGAAAAGTGGAGACCATCTGTGAGAGAAGAAGTCAAACTTTACAGTTGGAATAGTGAAATAACGGTCGAAAAATCAATTTTTTGGAGTGAAAAATCAGTCCCAAACAAGCTCTATAAAAGTCAACAAACTCGCTATGGAATCATAAAAAAGACAGAAAAGGAGGCCCTATTTCAAATGCTCTACAAAATAAAAAGAAAAAGGAGAGAGAGAGTTAGGATAGAAAAAACTAACGAGTTATCTTCTCAAACTATGAATTTTGGATTTAGGCCTTGGCAGGCATTATGGTGGATTTGGACAAGCATTGCCGTTTGCACAGGTAACGGAATGGGTTAGGGTTCATATTTGAGTTTAGCCAAATGTTATATTATGAAAATCAAAAGATTTTCTAAAATTTTGGAGCAACGGAACCAAATTTCATTCAATTAGAACCTATAAAATTGTCTAATTAAA
>NC_036253.1:3096322-3104778 GCF_002742605.1 Olea europaea var. sylvestris | reverse complement strand
TTTGTTGCTTCTTCAAAATTTTCGGGTTCAGAATTTAAGGAGTCTAAAACAGAAAACATGGTGACAAAGTCATTATTACTGAATCTGGTAGAAGGTATTATGTTCCTTCTTTCTCTATCCCTTGTAAGTTGATAATCAGCAAGAGATGGGTTTAATGATTCAGTCTCAGATTCTGAATCATTATGATTATTATCATTACTAGATTGAGTAGACTCAACCTCAATCAAATCATGTTGATCTATATCAGTTCCATTTTGATCTTCGACTAAGTTTTCTCTCACAAGTGAAGATTCTCTTGATTTAGGAATTAATGAACTATTACAAGGAAATATATTTTCATTGAAGATGACATTCCTGCTTAATATAACCTTGTAACCATGTTGCTCTTTAACCCAAAGTCTATAACCCTTGGTTTCCTCCCCATAACCCAGAAAAATACATTTTAAGGATCTAGGTTTTAATTTTCCTTCATTTTGATGTGAATAGGCAGCACAACCAAACATCTTGAGTTTATTATAATCTGGCATTTTTCCTGACCACAGTTTTTCAGGAATGTTGAAATCAATAGCACTAAATGGACTTCTATTTATCAAATAGGTTGCAATTTTTAGGGCTTCCTCCCAAAAAAGTTTTGGAAGTCCAAAACTGTGAAGCATACACCTAACTCTTTCCAATAGAGTTCTATTCATCCTTTCAGCAACTCCATTTTGCTGACAAGTGTAAGTTACAGTTTTGTGTCTTAAGATTCCAAATTCTATACAAAAAGAATTAAATTCAGAGTTGCAGAACTCAAATCCATTATCTGTTCTAAGTGCTTTGATTTTCTTATTTGTTTGATTTTCAGTTATCAATTTCCAATGTTTAAAATTTTGAAAAGTGTCAGATTTTTGTTTCAGAAAAAAGTTCATATTTTTCTTGAAAAATCATCTACTATTAGTAGATAAAATCTATATCCACTTAGAGTATTTACAGTGGCTGGTCCCCAAAGATCAGGATGTAAATAGTCTAAGATGGAGGTGGATTTGTGAAGTCCAGATTTGAAGGGCATTTTTGTTTGTTTTCCAATTATACAGTCTTCACAGAAATCTAACTTTTCAATGTTATCATTCCCAAGGCATCCAAATTTATTTAAGGGAAATTAGTCCCTTTTCAGAAATGTGGCCAAGCCTTTTGTGCCAGATTAAGGATTTGTTTAAGGAAGTGTTCAAAGTAGTAGCACTGTAACCTACCAAAGGTTCAGCACAAATGGTATAAATACCATTTATCTTAGGAGAGGAAATAATATTTCTGTTATCAAGGTTAAGTCTTAAGAAACCTTTGTGGATTATGATGTTATAGTTATCATCTAATTCTCCCAAAGAGATTAGATTTCTTTTGAGTTCAAGAACAAATCTAGTATTTATCAGTTCAAGAATGCAATTGTTGCTCAACAGTAATTTCAGTTTCCCTATTCCTTTAATTTGACAACTCATGTCATTTCCCATTTGAATCTCCCCCCCATCAAGTTCAACAAATTTAGAGAACCAATCTCTAATAGGGTACATGTGGAAGGTACAACCAGAATCAAGAACCCATTCTTTTGGATCCCTTCTGGTAGTATTAACCAGGACAACCCCCTATATGTCAGGGTCATGGGTGCAGGCAATTGCTGCAGACCCATTGGCATTACTTTTTTCTTTTGAGTTAGACATTTTCTTAAAACAGTCTTTTATATGATGTCCAGTCTTCCCACAGTAATAGCACTTCTTGACTTGATTCTTATTCTTCACTTGATTCATGTTTTTATCCTTAAATTTCTGATTCACATATTTTCCCCTTTTTGAGGAGGTGAAATTGCACTGATTTAGCTTTTTACCCCGAGGAGGTTTTTCTTTAATATGTAGGCCCTCACCACCTTTAATGTGATTAAAGTCAAGTTGTAGTTCAAGATCTTTATTTCTTAAGGCAGTGGTTATTATGTCAACAGTAAGATTCTCTCTCCCATATTCTAGGGCATTTCTAACATCCTTATATTTCTCACTCAGAGAATTTAATAGGCCAACAACCTGCTGTTGATCAGAAAGTTCTTCGTCACAGTTTGCTAAATCTTGAGTTAGTTTTGTATATTTGTCAATGTTGTCTTCTAAACTGCTAGAGGGATCAAACCTAAAGTTATAGAACTGTCTCAGGAGATAACACTTATTTGGCATTGTTTTGGTTAAGTATAGAGTTTCTAATATTGTCCATAATGCATCAGCAGTAGTAGTTTCACCTACTTTTCTTATTACACTATCAGATAGGTGTAGAAAAATGGTGCTCCAGGCAATCTCAGTTAGTTCTAGTCTCCTATAAGCACTGATCTTAGCAGCCCAGGTGCCATCAAGTGCACCAGCACATCTCTGTTGCACCAACAGAGCTCTCATTTTCTGGCGCCAGAGGCTAAAGTCTCCAGTGCAATTCCAAATTTCAACATCAAATTTTTTAGCAGAAGACATATTGACAGATTATTTACAAAACTATAACAATGCAGCACACAGAGTCTTATTACTACAAGTTTTGAATACAATGATCAATAACTAATAACAGGATTAATACGCACTTATTTAACAGCCTAAGGAGTGGTAAACCTGGTTTCCACTACCCCCTCAGATTCCCAGATCCTCGCAGGAAATCTTGGACAAAGGTGAGTAGAGCAGATTACTTACCTTAATGACTGGGTCCAAGAAATTATTTAATATATATTGACTAACAAAAAATAAATTTTTGGGTTTAGAGGTTACCACAGTCTGAAATATTAATTTCAGAATAAGAGATTAATCAGTAAGTAGCAAGAAATTGAACCAGAACTTCGAGTCAGACACAAGAACCCTCCGAGTTGCAGTGACTCAGTATGAACTCAGTGAAACTCGGGTTGAGTCAACTCAGCTCACCCAACTCAGTATGAGCAACACCGACTTTCCAAGAACAGAGTACATAAACAACAGATCAAAGCGAGTTAGTGTCGAGTTATATCATATATATCAAGATTATTCAAAGATTAACAAAGCAGTAACTAGATCTTGCAAGATCTTCAAGAATATTTCAGATCTGACCAGTCAGTTACCAGTCGAAAAGTGAATCAAGTACGACAGAAAAAATTCCAAAGAATTTTCTTTACAAATGTATGAGAACACTTCAGATCTTGCAAGTTCAAAACGAGAAATTTTTTTTTACAAAACACAATTTTTTTTTTAAAAACTGCTCTGATACCACTTGTTGGTCCTAGAGTTGATATAATCTTGAAATTTAATGATTTATTCTCGAATCAAAAATTATTTCAGAAATAATATAGCGTAAACAAAAATAAGAACACAAGATATGTTTTGCTACAAAATGGAGCCCGGATGTTCAGTCCAAGGACCTAATCACCCGTTGAGCCTCAATCAAGAGATATGCTCGAGTTTCCACTAATTTCACAAAGAATCAGTACAGGATGTTCAAAGAAATCGGGGATTTCTTCATCTTTTTCTAGCCTCTATTTCACACAGATTTCCTTTCAACAATATCACACAGATCACTCGACTTTACAATTCTTACATAAATGACTTTCAAAATCACACAGATTTCATATTACATTTTCAGAGAAAGGAGAGAGACGAAAGAACTCCCACACAGAGAGAAAGACTGAAGGTTCTAGAGAAAATCAGAAAGCGTATGCCAAAAGCCAGACGACCAAGAGTCAAGTAAGTATCAAACAGTTGGACCGATTTTATCTAACGGTTGGGGGTGTGCCACGTGTACGGCACACACCCAACCATAGGAGGCAGATAAATCGTGAAACCAAAAACGAGAAAAATGTTAAGTTTGGGCTCCCCCTTTTGTTTAATTCAATAAGGGGCCCAAAGTAGGAAATAGTGAGGCAGCCCAACCCTTTTAACAATCATTTACATGCATGAAGGTGAAGTCCACGGTTGTGTTCTTTATGGGACTCAAAATTCCCTATTTTCTGGGTGGATAATGTTTGAAATTACTGCACTTGTTTTGCCTACCTCGTTAAGGCATTGGTATGATAAAATGAATATTCAGCCGATGTCGAAGTGTTAGATGGACAGATGACTGCCCAAAAGTAGAAGTGAATAGTCTCACTATTCAATCAATGAAAATGACAAAAGGAAAGCCCTAAGATAGAAGCGATAGTCGGTTTATTTTGGTTAATTAGAATTGAAATTAAAAATTAACACGTTTATTTTGGTTTAGGTTAGGGATGTAAGCTCTCCGATTTGATTAGCTTTTGACATATATTCAATTCAAATAGCTTAAATTGGTTTGAAAATAGCTCAAACCTAAACAAAATAATTTAAAACGGCTTATGATTTTTTCAAACCTAAACCTAAAAGTTTGTTATGATTTTGAGTCGTGGCTTGACGTGTTTTTCTATTCACTTTAACATCATTTGTTCATATATTATATAATAATTTTCATACTACGTTAACAAAGAAAAAATCACAATAACACACCTAGCATCGTTGTTGCCGCTAACTTCAAAGAATGAAATCACTTTATTGTGGAAACTTTTGGTTCTGAATGTTTGCTGCGTGAATATTGAATATAAAGAGAGTTTCGACTTTAGTATATGCTGGCTTGGATTGATTGGTAATGGTGTTATGAAATTAGGGTAATTATTCATTTTTGATAATGGACAATCGAACAGTTACTCAATTTTGTACTAAATTTTAATAGTTATACTTTGTTCCGTTAAGACTGAAGGATATTTTAAGCTTTTACTTTTAAATATGATATGAAATTGTCGTTTAACTTTTAAAATCTAAACCAAACTCCCAATCATTACATTCACGAATCCACGTGATGATTTAAAAAAAAAATCGATTTTCAAATTGACAATTTTTGCTTATCACCCTATTTAAGGTACTCAAGTTTTAGACGAGTTCTAAATGGTCCGCGTGAAGTGGTTCAAATCGAGGATTTGTAAGTTTTATTTTATTTACGTATTAACTTGCAGGTATCATGAGAATAAAAACTACTTTAATTGTCACTCTTTCAAGGACGGATCTAGGATTGAATCCAAAATCATGTTATAAAAACTCAAACCGAGCTAATACACTAAAAAAATAAAATTTACACATAAAAAAACTTTTTTTATTGGCTAAAAAAGCATTTTGAAATAGTAGATTAATGGAAAATGTATAGTTAAAAAATATAAAAAAAAAAAGTTTTGGGGGGGTGGGGGGGGGGGGGGGGGGGGGGGGGGGGGGGGGGGGACTACAGCCCCGTCCCTGCACTCTTTGTGACCCCAAAACCCATTACGTGCATATGGTGATACCATTGTCTGCAATCAACTTGGTGGCTGGCTCGAATTCTGCATGCGCTGTCCCCTCCATATATTTCGGCTTGACTCTGAGTCAATCTGTCTACACATCAAACTCGTCAATTTTTCTGACTATATAACACATGGAAAATTGACTGATTTTACATGAAATTTCAGTTGGCAATGAAATCCCTCACGAACTTACGGTCCATTTGATTATAAAGATGAAATTTGGATGGAAAAAAAACGAATTGAAGAAAATTGAATTGCCTAAAATTTATTTTAGTGGAAATTGTCAATTAATAATGTTTGATTAGTATAATTTTTCACCTGAAAAATGTTAAAATAAAAGTGTCTTTTAGTGTTCGTTTGACTTTATTTTTTTTATAGAAATTGTCAATTTAAAAGATATCCACTTCTACAGTTATTTCTAAAATTTGTTTTCATTGCCAAAAATAAATAAATAAATACAAAAATCATTTATATTTTGGGGTTCGTTTGACTTTGTTTTATATGAAAATTGTCAATTTAAAAGATATTCTCTTTTACAATTGTTCCTAAAATTTATTCTCATTGCCAAAAACAAAAAAAAGGTGGAAAAGAAGAATTGATTTTCCACAAATCATGGAAAATGCAAGTGGACGGGGGAAAAGATGGAAAACGAATTCCATGGAAAACTTTTGCTATCAAACACACAAAATTGGTGGAAAATGGAATTCCATGGAAATTGTGCCAATCAAACATGGCCCTAGATTTTGTCGAAAAGTTGAGCTTGTTTGGCTAAAGCTTAGATTATTAATAAGTTTAGAAAAATAACGTCTTTTATAATTTAAAGTTGAGAATATGCAATATTTATTTTCACACTAAAGTACCAATTAATTTTAATAAAGTAGACTTTTGTCTTAAACGGTACAAAGGAAAAATGCCACTGTTGACACATAAAAAGTTCAGCCTAAGTCGAATAGCCGAAGGAATGAAGCCCAATTGGAATATCCAAAATCAAATAGCCCAAAGAATGATCCAATCAGGCAATGCAGGATAAAGGTCCAAATAGGAAAGCCAATGAATGCGGTAATACCATCGCCCAAGGTTACAAGTCGCCCAAGATTTGAGCGAATGGATTGCCATGCAGTCGCCCAGAACTGTGCCCCTGTTCTCGCCCAAACCTTCGAGTCGCCCAGGATCTTAGCAAACGTAAGATGTTATGGTTACCCAAATGTGCCGTTAATGAAGCGGTTATTAAGTAGCCCTATCACGTTCCACGATTCCAGGAATTCAATTAAAGACGGTTGAACGACAAAAAGTAATGGCAGCAGTTAGAGAAGGCAGTTCCATGACAAGTTGGCCACTACAAGGAAAGTGGGCAGTTATAGAGCGATCAAGCAGTTTTTAAGCAGTTGATCACGAAGAGATCATTGAGGGAGTATAAAAGGAAGAAAAGACATAGAGCAAAAGACCCCAAATCAAACATTCTCAAACAGAGAATATGTAACTTTAAATTTCTTAGTTTAGATTTAAACACTTCTTTTCAGTAACTCGTGTGCTTACGTCCCTTGGAGGCATTCTGTTTTTATTTTCCAATTGTTCTGTTTTTATTTTCCAATTGTAAAGTCATCGCCAATAAAAATACCCCTTTTTGGGACTTTGTCTCAAGAGATTTGTCCTTTACACAATCGTCTGATCCCTTTTTAATTCTTAGCGACTAACCCGCACGAAATAATTTGGCACGTCCGATGGGACAGTGGTGTTTGGTGTTGAAGATACAAAAGGTAAAACAATATGCCTCAGAGATCCGATAAGGAAGCAGCAAGTCAGGGAGGAGTCCAGTCTGTGATTGAGCGATATGAGGAGCAGCATAACTTTCCACGAACAGATGGACAGAATCAGAACAGTAACAGTCGTTACGAATTAATGGCAGAGCTAAGTCCTCGAACTGTGCGTGCACTACTTGGAGAATTCACACAAGATGTCGTTGAACAGATAAATCTTCGAAATATTCATAATATGGAAAGATTTATACAGAATGGGAATGCACATTATGACAATATAGCCAAACAACTGAGTACTTTGAATGAAATAATGAATAAGTTAGTAGGCCAAATTTGTCAACCAGTTATGCCTCTTGCAAACCACTTCCAAACTAGGACAATTATGGGACATAATCCCCCAGTCCTAAATCCAAGTTAAGGGTAGAACCACATTTCGGTCCCTCTACTTCAAATAAGGGGATGGTGTAATGCCAAATCAGAATAATGGTAGTGGTACGCCTAACTTGGGGGGTAATCCAAATGTAAGAGATAATGTCCTAAATAAGGGGCAGAATACCCCACGTGTTAATGAGGGAATAAATGTTCAGGCTAATGGTAAAAATGGCCCAAATCATGGTAACTTTATTCCTAATCAAGGACCAAATATCAGGCTTCAAGCAAATCAACCGGTCAACCAACCTGTAGGGATTCCATATGACCCCAACGTCATGTTGAGGAATCAGATTATGGAAATCGTATAGGACCAGATGGCTTTTGGGGTACGTCCTGTCATTAGGCCGACTTACATAAAGCCATATCCTAATTGGATAGACCAAGCATATCCATGGCCTAGAGGGTATAAAGTGCCAGAATTCTCACTGTTTACCGGTTTAGGGGAGGTGTCTACTCTAGAACACATAGGACGATTCACACTGCAAAGTGGTGATGTAACTGATTATCATAAAATGAGGCTTTTCCCTAGTTCATTAACAGGAGTAGCTTTCTCCTGGTTCATCAATTTGCCAGCGAACTCTGTTCAAACATGGCAACAATTGGAACAATTATTCCACGCTCAGTTTTATAAGACTGAGTCTGAAGTTACTTTGGCCGATTTGGCGAACCTACGTCAAATGCCAAACGAATGGGCAGAAGGTTTTCTCCAAAGGTTCAAGACAGCAAGAAGTAAACGTTTTGTACCTCTGCCCGAAAAAGAGTTTGTCAAAATCGCTCAAAGTTGTCTGAGCTTTGATTTGAAAAAGAAATTCCAAGACAAGGAATTTCCTGACCTTTTCCAATTGAGCGCGAACGTGATTAGGTATGAACGATTGATAAGAGAAGAAGAGCAGATAAAAAATTCTAGCAAGGGGACTTATTATAGAGACCCAAATTTTGATGTTCATACCATCAATAACGAGTCATACGAT
>NC_036253.1:3087914-3093815 GCF_002742605.1 Olea europaea var. sylvestris | reverse complement strand
GACAAATTCGAACAGTTAAGATGTTCATTTGAGCGAATGAAGCAATATAAGCTAAAGTTGAATCCCTTGAAATGGGCATTTGGTGTTAATGTAGGGAACTTTCTTGGTTTCTTGGTACACAAAAGAGAGATTGAACTCGATAAAAATAAAGCGAAGGCTATTTTAGAGGCTAAACCACCTAACAACAAAAAAGAATTGCAAAGGTTTTTAGGCCAAGTAAACTTTTTACGACGTTTATTTCTAACTGTGCAAGGCGAACTAAAGTCTTTTTCGCCGCTTTTAAAGCTGAAAAATCAAGACGAATTCGTCTGGAAAGAAGAACATCAAAAGGCTTTTGAAAGTCTGAAAACATATTTATCAAGTCCACCAGTGTTGGTGTCACCAATCCAAGGACGGCCAATGAAAGTGTATGTATCGACTGAAAAAAATCAATAGCTGGAATGGTCGCGCAAGAAGATCAATTTGGTGAAGAGAATGCGATTTACTACTTCAGTAGACGGTTAACAAAATGTGAATATAATTACTCTGCTATCGAAAAATTATGTCTTGCATTGTATTTCACATGCACAAAACTAAGGGTTTATTTACGGCCCGTAACCGTTTATTTGATTTCTAGAGTAAATTTGATTAAGTATATGTTCTCTCGCCCTATTTTACACCAAAGGGTAGGCCTTTGGACGTTAGCTTTATCAGAATTCGAAATACAATACATACCCCAAAAGGCAGTAAAAAATCAGGCTTTGGCTAACTTTCTAGCCGATCATCCATGCCTTGACATGCCTGAAGAAATTGAATTAGAAATCAATTCGTTCGAGCTAAAACCTTGGGTGTTGTATTTCGATGGGTCAAAAACCTCTAAAAGTGCAGGAGTAGGAGTAGCATTGATAAATCCTTTAGGGATTTGCTACAAGTTCGCATTCACTTTGGATAGGATGTGCACCAACAATCAGGCCAAATATGAAGCCTTAATCGTGGGTCTAGAACTAATGATAGATATGGGAGTAAAAAATGTAAACATTAGAGGCGATTCTCAGTTGGTAATTCACCAACTGATTGGTGATTTTAAATGCCAAAGTGATTCCATCATGAGTCAATATGAAATCGCCCAAGAGTTATTAGAAGAATTCGACCAAGTAGAACTTCAATACGTTAATAGGATATACAATGATGTGGCAAATGAATTGGCCCAGATGGCCTCAGGGTACTCAAAGGTTTTAAATTGGAAGTCTACTTGTGAGTATGGAACAATGTTGCCTGTGATCCAAAGAAGGGCGAGAAGGATTGAACTTCACTGCATACAAGATGGAGATGCAATGGATTGGAGGGTAGAGATTAAGGAGTTCCTTAAAAAACCTAATAAAAGAGATAGTAGAAAAATGAAGTTGCTTTTCCTAAACTATGCACTGATAGATGAAGAGTTGTTTAAGAAACGCTCTGATGGTATATTGCTAAAATGTGTAAGTTTGCAAGAAGCCAGGACGATCATGGCTGAAGTGCACGAAGGGATATGTGGAGCTCATCAAGCTGGCCAAAGGATGAGATGGTTAATTATTAGGAGTGGATATTTTTGGCCAAAGATGGGAGAATTATGCGTTCAGTATGCAAAGAGTTGTTTAGCATGCCAAAAGCATGGTCCAATACAAAGGGCGCCAGCACGAGAGATGACACCTATTATTAAACCTTGGCCGTTCAAGGGTTGGGGAAGATTTATCCCCCATCGTCCAAGCAACATACTTTTGTTATAGTTGCAACCAATTATTTCACTAAGTGGGTAGAGGCAGTACCTTTAAAGGAGATCACCCAGAAGAATGTCATAGAATTTATTCGTGATCACATCATTTATAGATTTGGAATTTCACAAACTTTGATGGTAGATCACGAGACATCTTTAAATGAGGATCAAGTGAATAAATTCTTGAGCGAATTTGGAGTTAAATTAGTAAACTCTACACCATATTACGCTCAATCCAACGGGCAAGTAGAATCTTTTAATAAGATTCTAAAAAATATCATAAGGAAAATGATAGATGAAAATGTCAGAAATTGACACGAATGTCTGAACAAGGCCTTATGGGCTTATAGGACGTTGCCTCAGTCAAGTACCAAAATTACTCCTTTCCAACTTACTTATGAATAGGAGGCCGTTTTGCCTATGGAAATCAATGTGCAATCGATCGGAGTGTGTTTGCAACATAAGTTAAGTGATGATGATTATACCGAATCACTAGTTCAAAAATTATTAGAGTTGGACGAATTAAAGTTAGACGTCCAAGATAGATTGCAAGTTCAAAAACGAAGAATGACTAAATTTTATAATAAAAAAGTTATAGCCAAATCGTTCAGCCTAGGCGAACTGGTTTGGAAAACAGTACTCCCTTTGGATAGTAAAGATCCAAAATATGGCAAATTGTCTCTCAATTGGGAAGGACCATATAAAGTGAATAATGTATTGCCTAATAGAGCCTATCATTTGGAAGATTTAGACGGCACCAAGCACATGAGGTTCATTAATGACAAATATTTGAAAAAGTATGTTCCTTCCTTATGGGAAAGTGAAGTAATCAAATCGCATTGAACGATCGTAGAGTAAAAAGGGCCAGAGCGAAATATGTTCAAATAAATTCCTTTATTATCAAATGTTCATTACAAAGCTGCGAAATACAAGATGCTAAATGCTCTATAAACTACAATTAAGAGCAAACTAATCTCTCGATCGATCGCCGAGTAAGAGGGTGTACTGGCCTTGATCGCCATCCTGATCGCACTGCTGCAAAGGTAAGCAGAGAGACCGAGAAACACTCTCAGCAAGCAAAAGGAAGATGAAGCGCCCTCACATCGCCTTCCTAAATGCATCGCTGCAACGACGGGCAAGGAGGTTCAGGAGCACTATTAGCAAGTAAGGTGGCCTACAAGCACCCCAAAATTGTCTTCCATCATTGAATTCCTTGTAAGAACGGAGACGATGGGAAGAACTTTGCTGTTGGCCAAAAAATATTTCCTATATCTCCCATACCAAAGGTGACATCAAGAAGGATGGCAAAATGGGGGGATCAGATGATCCATTTCCATGAAAAACAAAAGTATTATACTCAAAAGACCGAAAACTTAAAGCGATTGGAAAAAGTGCTGAATCAAAAATAGCGGGTCGAAGAGAGATTTCTAAAAAATCAGAAATCCTAGCATTATCAAAAATTGCCTTAGTAGGACCATGGTCCACAAGACGAGCATGCCACCTACGGAAAACGACATCAGATTTAGGCCAAGTGCGAATACCTCTTTCGCGAAGTGGCCTCAGCGGCAAAGAGTTTAGAAACGGAGGGCCTTGAGTACAAGGGAATAACTGACCGACCGCCGCTTGTTCGATGGCCTCGACGTTGTTGAATGAATGACCTAGATAGAACTCTTTGAGTTCGACATTGGCTGGTGCAGGAAGTTCGGAGTTATATATGGCCGAGTGAGGAGTTTTTGGAAGTCTTTGAAGCTGAAGAAATCACCAGACTGGGATTGTGAAGCGGCCATTAGGAATGAAATAGAGTTTTTCAGAGTTACATAGCAGAGAAGCAAGGAGATGAACAGTAATATTGCGAGAGAGAAGCGCGAAAAAATGAGGCGTGATTTAGTGGTGCAATGAAATGGCGTATTTGGGGGTTATAAGGGTTTGCAAACGTCGCACCTTTTCAAGTTATGGAAGAAAACAATGATTGAAATTCTTGGAAATTTCGAATGTTGTTGGGAAACACAAAGTGAATATGACAAAAATTAATAATTGGTATTAATTTTGTCATATGGGGGGTAATTGTTGACACACAAAAAGTTCAGCCCAAGTCGAATAGCCCAAGGAATGAAACCCAATTGGAAGATCCAAAATCAAATAGCCCATAGAACGACCCAATCAGGCAATGCAGGATAAAGGCCCAAATAGGAAGCCCATGAACGCGGTAATACCATCGCCCAAGGTTACAAGTCGCCCAAGATTTGAGCGAATGGATTGCCATGCAGTCGCCCAGAACTGTGCCCCTCTTCTCGCCCAAACCTTCGAGTCGCCCAGGATTTTAGCAAACGTAAGATGTTATGATTACCCAAAGGTGCGGTTAATGAAGCGGTTATTAAATAGCCCTATCACGTTCCACGATTCCAGGAATTCAATTAAAGACGGCTGAACGACAAAAAGTAATGGCAGCAGTTAGAGAAGGCAGTTCCATGACAAGTTGGCCACTACGAGGAAAGTGGGCAGTTATAGAGCGATCAAGCAGTTTTTAAGCAGTTGATCATGAAGAGATCATCCAGGGAGTATAAAAGGAAGAAAAGACATAGAGCAAAAGACCCCAAATTAAACACTCTCAAACAGAGAATATGTAACTTTAAATTTCTTAGTTTAGATTTAAACACTTTTTTTCAGTAACTCGTGTGCTTGCGCCCCTTAGAGGCATTCTGTTTTTATTTTCCAATTGTAAAGTCATCGCCAATAAAAACACCACTTTTTGGGACTTTGTCTCAGGAGGTTTGTCACTTACATAAAATTTTGAGTTTACTTACAAATTTAGTTTATTAAGAGAATATGTGATTAAAAATAATTTTTTAAAGAATGTGACTCATTGGCTTATTATCGTTTAGTTTCTATTACTACAATTAATATGTTTTTGTTTTTGGTGTCAGATGTTGTGCACACGTTTTCTCTTGAGAGAAAATGGCTTAATTAACGTGTATAATAAATATATAACACGTTAGTAATTTCTAATATTCATTTTTTAGAATTTGCTTCATTCCATGTTTTAAATCATTAATTTTTTGAATAATTAATCACGTTGAAGAAAACTAGTTGATTTATATATGTATTATATTTTGTGTCCCAAATTCAGGTGGATTTTTTAGAAACTATTATTTCCTTATTTTCACGTGATTTTATGGGAAAATATTATTTGCTTATTTTTACATGATTTATTAGAAAACTATTATTTCCTTTATTTTATATTATTTTTATATTATTTTCATCTTTATAATATTTTTAGGATTTGGTATGTCCCTATAAATATGTGGCTTTTCATTCAGTTTAGATGAAATTTTATTGCTGAATTCTTGTAGTCTCTCCACATATTATCTTTAATAAAACATCGATTTCTCTGCTAATATCTCATCAATTGCTTTACTTTAATCTTGTTTCTATCATTGTGATCTTGTTTGCATCACATATTTCATAATGTGTCATTAAATCTCAATTCTTGCAATATCTTTGGGATCAATAGGTGGTATCAGAGCAATTCTGGTAACTTGCTTGTTCCCAACAAATAGTATTAGAGTTAGACTGCAGGTTCCTTATGATTTTTTGTGATTTTTCAGAGATGACAACATTGAAATATGATATTCCACTGTTGGATCGCAATACAAGATTTTTGTTGCGGCAAGTACAGATGAGGGTTATGTTGGCGCAGATGGATTTAGACGATGCTTTGTTGAGTTTTGATAAGCTGCCAACAAATTGGACAATGGAGGAGAAACAACAGAAAGATGGGAAGGCTCTATCGCAGATTCATCTTCACCTCTCCAATATCATCTTGTAGGACATATTAAAGGAGAAAACGGCGGCTATTTTGTGGTTAAAATTGGAGCAGTTGTGCATGACTAAAAGTCTCACTAGCAAACTGCATCTAAAGCAAATGTTGTATTCCTGTCGCATGGCAGAAAGAGGATCGCTGGAAGACCACCTGACTGTGTTTAAAGAAATCGTTGCGGGTTTGGAAACATTGGAGGTCAAATATGATGAGAAGGATTTGACTTTGATCCTATTGTGTTCCCTACCTTCTTCATACTCTTCGTTCCAGGACACGTTATTTTACAGTCATGACATGCTTACCATTGAAGACGCTTACGATGTTTTATTCTCAGAGGAGAATATGAAGCATC
>NC_036253.1:3079633-3082781 GCF_002742605.1 Olea europaea var. sylvestris | reverse complement strand
CATCTTCCTTTCCCACTCCAGGTATACCTCTGGGTCACTCCCCTCCTTAAATTGAGGAATGGACATTTTGATATTGTCCATATTCCCATTCGCCTCATCTCCATGATTATTCCTACCCCATCATTCAGGCCTACCACCTCTATTCCTCATCCGTTCCATTCCTACTTCTCCATACTCCTCATCATCCCATTCTCAGCCCAAATCAAATGCTTCCCATTCCATCCTATGCTCCCGCCTCCTCGGCCTCCTGGCATTAGATATCTCCGCCAGCGACTTCCTACTAAGATTAGCCACTGATGTATCCATCCTCGTCATCCAAACTACCTGCTTAGCCCTCCAAGCATCTTGTTAATCCAGCCTATCTCTAACAACCCCAAAAGCATGTTCAAATCGTTGTATCAAATCCTCTGATGCATTGTTGTGATATCCGTGTCGGCTTGAGTTGGAACCTTCTTGTTCAGACATTCTCTCAATTTCTGCCTCACCAAATTTCACTCGGAATCACACAATTGGTTTTACTCTAATGAGCTCACTACTCTGCTTTTTACCACTCAATGCTTTCACCAAGAGCTTCCAAGGACAATAATGAACTTACCGGATTAAAACTTGTGGATTCAAATCGAAACGTAAGTCAAGAGGATAATTTTCAAGGGATTTGGAAACAAATGGAATGAAATTTGAATGGATTCGCTAAATTTCAATGGATCAGTTGTCGAAATTGAAGAATTGAAGAAAAAAGAACTTTGAATTTTAGGAATTTGAATGTGAACTTGTTGGTAGCAAATCAAGCAATTAATAAATTTTTTTTAATGAGAACAGTAACTTTTTTTAATAGTATCTGGATAAATAGTACCTGATGAACAGTAACATTTTTTTTAATACAAGAGATTATACTACCAATGAAAAATACGTATTGAAGGAATGAATTGAAGAATGGCTCAAGAACAAAGAAGAAACTTGAAAATCAAGAAAACCACAACACAAATAAGAAAATTAAAGATAGAACCTGATTAAATTGGGACCAAAGCTCTGATACCAACTGATGCGAACCCCATAGCAACTTAGACTACAAAACCCATAACTAGATTGATACGGAACCCAAGGACGTCAATTAATAACCAGTTTGAATTTGAACCCAATAAGATGAAACAAAGAACCCAAAGATAACGGTGATACGATGGACCCCTTGCTTACAAATTGAAGAACCCAACATTCGATGCTGAACGCTACAAGGAATTATCCTTTATAAGTTCTAAATTATTGTTCAAAGAAGAACAAATTGGAAGAAGCAAAAACCTCTCTTGAATTTAATAATAATTGTAAAAAAAAAGTTCTTACAATATAATGGAGAGAGTATTTATACTAAAGCTAAAATCTTAGCTAAAATCGTCAAAATATGGAAAGAAGTCTAATTGATATCAAATTCTAACAAAATAAGGGAATTCGCGAAAAAGGAAAATTCTGTCGAATTTTTGTACCATGCGGTCGTATGGAAGAAACTGCCGCCCCTCCAGGAAACCTTGCATGGGTTTGTGCCGCCGCATGGTTGTTACTTTAGCCTCCGTCTTCGTCCGCTTGTATTGAGTTGATCCACTTTGATTCGACTTTTGACCTGAACACGAAACTTATCCCATTTTGAGTCCTGAATATCGTCCCATCAATGGTTTCTTGAACGAACAATCTCATCATTTGTTTTACTTGCTTTGCTCTCAATTGGGTCATCGGTTCGGATGTCGCTTGTGGACGCTTAGCAGAGGATGGTGTTTTTCGTAAGGTGAAGAGTTTTGGTTATTTCGATGTAGTCGGACATATTTTTCCAGGTAGAGAAATTTTGGAGCTTTGTTCGTTGCACTAAAATTTGGGTCAACGTGGAGACTATTAGATTTTGTGTCCTAAATTAAGTTGGATTTTTTGGAAAATATTGTTTCCTTATTTTCACGTGATTTTATTGGAAAATATTATTTCCTTTATTCCATATTATTTTTATATTAATTCCATCTTTATGTTAGTTTTAAGATTTAGTATGTTCCTATAAATATGTGGCTCTTCATTCAGTTTAGGTGAAATTTTATTGCTGAATTCTTGTATTCTCTCCACATATGGTCTTTAGTAAAACATAAATTCCTTTGCTAATCTCACGCCAATTGCTTTACTTTAATCTTGTATTTATCATTGTGATCTTATTTACATTACATATTTCATATTGTGTCATTAAATCTCAATTCTTGCAATACCTTGGGGATCAACAAGTGATATCAGAGCAATTCTGGTAACTTGCTTGTTCCCAATTATTACTTTTTTCTCAAATTTATCTATGCCTAATGATGGATTTTGAGAGTAGAGTTTTGTAAGTAAACCTCTATATTTAACAATATAATTATTTTCGAAAAGAGTTACCAAAAGCTTATAACTGTTTGGTTGTCAACAAAAATAGTGATGTACGGGTATTAAATTGATTCTTTGACATCACCACTATGAATGCCCTTTCGGTTAATAAGTGTACCTAGTACCTTTATATTTTAAAATATGATTATCCTACATATATAAAAGAATGAAGCATGGGCGAGACACGTGTCGTGAATATACAGCGTCTTGTACCTTTTTTTTTTTTTTCATTTCATCTTTTCTCCATTTTCTCACGCTATCGATCATACCTCTTTCCTTCTCCATTTCTTTCTCCATTTTCCCACGTTATCGCCATGCCTGTTTACTTCTCCTCCATTTCCCCACGCAATCACTCATTTCACCCAAGAAACATGATTTCTGCACGAAGCTACCCTGATTTATCCCCTAATTCATTGAGTTCTTCTCTCATTCTCTACCCTAATTGTAAACTTTCTTTGGACATTCATAAGAATTTTAGCTGCCTCATTTACTTACTTCAAGGTAATGATTTTACGAAATGAGTGTAATCTTGAACTCATACAACCCATTCTTCTCTTCAATTCTTAAGTCTGGTCATTTCTTTTTTTTTTTTTTTGAGCTCATTTGTACCATTTAGTTGCTCATTTGTCTTCAATGGTGATTTTTCTTAAGTTTTCATTTGTTGGAACACCTGTGACCAAACTCCTTCACAGTTATACAATCCAAGGCGAGCAATTGAATCTCTCTAATTTGTATGTAAGTATGTTTTTTTTTTTTTTTGGTT
>NC_036253.1:3046079-3079533 GCF_002742605.1 Olea europaea var. sylvestris | reverse complement strand
CTTTTACTATATGATTCTAAATAATAACTCACTTTTCAGCTTGTTGCCTTTGAAAAATTAATTAATTATTTGATCAATAATTGCAGTTATATCAATAATCAACCAAGAAATTCATTTAACAAACGCAATTATTCTAGAAGTATATCTCTATCGTCTAATTAAAATATCGACTTTTACTATATGATTCTAAATAATAACTCACTTTTCAGCTTGTTGCCTTTGAAAAATTAATTAATTATTTGATCAATAATTGATTGCAGTTATATCAATAATAAAAATAATATACAACATCAATAAAAATCAAGTCTTTAATAATAAAAAAATTCAGATATTGAAATTAAAACTATGTCGTATCCCCTAACTATTAAATCTAGCCACAAACTATCATATGAGAAACACACGTATTAGACTGAAATACATCACCAAATTTATGAAGGAAATATAATATTTAAAAGCAATCTGCATCATAGCTTGAATCCTTTTTCTGTTACCTACTGAATAATCGTAATCCACATGGATGGCACATCTATAAATGAAAAGAATCTCATTGCATGTGCCCCCAGGACACATCGCCAAGTGGTAAAAAAGGAGGGTGGAGAAATTCAGTTTTGTTTGAGGCTGCTGCGTCAAGGGTTCGAATCCTGAAATATGGATTTAGCTCTTGAGTAAGTGCAAGTATACAAGCAGCCTTCCACCATATACCCTTGGAAGCATAACCTGCGATTTACCTCCCTCACGGTGCTCTAGGGTAGGGACGGTGGGGGACCCTTAAAACTGGGGTTCAACCTTAAGAATCTCATTGTATGTCCACATATCATGGGATAAAAATCTATACCTAGATTGTTGAGACTTGTTGGTCCAAAAGAACTCATCAATTGGCAAAGCTCCTTTGAACAAAGGAATGTGGCCTATTTACTGGGCAAAAACCATGATTGGAGGTCTCGGTTAGAAATAGGATTAATAGGCTCGAATGGCTTTGGACATGGGCATGACCCTTAGTGCGAATTCCAACAAAATCAGGTTAAAATTTAATGCACTAAACCCTTGCTTGCAAATAATGAAATTATGAACAAGTGACACAAAAGCATATACATAAAGTTTTTAAAATTAATATTTAATTATGACTTTCAATATGACGATGAAAGAAATCAACTCATGAAAATGACTAAAATATTTTTGGACTTCCTATAATATATCATTGCACAACGAAGAAGTTATATGAATTCCTAACAAATACTCTGAAAGAACATCTTTTCAAAAAAAAAATATCTCAGATCACATAAGTATGCACGATTAGACCTATCGAAATTGAAAGAATATCTCTGATCGAAAAATAATCTCTGGCTAAGAGAGCTTTGGAGTGTCAATCTCTCTCATACAAAAATTGACTTCAAAATACACCAAAGTTACAAAAAGAGGGGAGAATTATGTTGAAAATAAGAATGAAAACTCGACCATTGACTTTGAGTAAAATATTATCAGCTTATTTAGGTCAACAATGCTATATATTCAAATTGTAGATGATCTTCATGTAAGACAACGTTAAATGATAAGGTGAATAAAGTGGGTCTCATATATTCACAAATTTAATTAGTTGATAACTATTTCACCCATATCACACAAAACTATTCCAAACTGTACATATATATAGCCTTTGTTTGAGTCTCATTCTTCTAAAAAAATTTTTTTTTTCAAAATTCATTTTCAATTACATATTCTTCGATAAAATAACATTACACGCAAATTCAAAACTTTTCCTTAATTTTCAACCACACATTATCCATCAATCACTATTTAAAAATACATTCTTTCCCTTGAAATGGGGCTTAAACAAGGGCACAATTCTTCAATAGTAATATGTAAAGAATATATTTTCGTTTTCTACATAAATGAAGTTTTTTCTTCATCAAATTATACTGCATTATTCTTTATCTAATTTATGTGCGAGACTTAGCTCATTGTTTGAATTCAATTTTTAAAATTTGTTTTCAACCACTCATTTTATTTATCTATTTTTCAATCATATATTTCATTATTTTAATCAAAATCCACTTGAAAATTAATTTTTAAACAGACTAAGGCTTTGTTTGTCAATCATTTTTCTACATTCTACCAAATTTTTTTCTGCATTACTCATTTTCAATCATATATTATTCATTAAAATAATATTACACGAAAATCAATATTTTTTTATTTTTTTTTAACCATATATTTCAATATCAATCACTATTTCATAATACATTTCTCACAAATAATGATGCACAAACAAGCACTAAACAGTGATTATCAAACTAAACAATTTGTGTTATAAGAAAACATTGTTTCTGCACAAATATTCTGAGACGTTGGATCAATAACCCTGACATCACAATTTTTTGACCCACTTAAGATGCCTTTTAAGCGGTCTAAAAAACAGGGCTCACGAACCCCCAAAATAGACCAACAGTACACAATCATTAGACCTTTTTTCTTTTCTTTTTATTTTTTATTTTGACATGTGTTAAAGAATGTGCATTACTTTTGAGAGCGTGTGGGACCCAATTTCCACAATGAAATAATATTCTTTTAATTTTATCGATATTTAATTGCTAAAGAAAAGTACTAATGGAATTCGTATGAATAATTATATTGGTATCACAAAATTTACTTATTAGATTATATTATAATCATGTCAAAATTAAAATATATTTTCAATAAATACATCGCAACAAATTTAAAATTATACTCCTAATCAAATAAAAACTACAAAAAAATAATAAAAATTTGTGGTGTTCTAGTCATCTCCATATTACTCCTCATTTTTCTCATCCTTAGCACCCATTCTAGATTCTTCTCATTCTTTCTCATTGTTTCCACCCACTCATTGGAAAGATTGACTCGGAGAAGCTTAGGGAAAAAGATTATACAACTTGTACATAAAAATGGTACATGATGGATTACATAAAATGACGTTGAGGGAAAATATTAGATGAAAAAGTTGACTGTATTTTAAACTAACAAATGATAGAGTGACATGTGATATTATGTAATACATTACGTAAAGTTTAATGTACACATAACAAGGTTTGAGGGGGAGGGAGTTTCTGGACGAGCAATTTCGAAACTTCACAATTGCCTTCATGCTCAACTTTTTCCTTCTTATGAGAAGTCATCTTTTGTTGCACCAAACACGATTGAAATGTCTGGGATGGAATTAGTCAGCCACTTGATTCTGCAAGCAAATACGAATTTGCAAATCAGTAAATCGTTTTCCGATATTGCTGGAAAACATAGATACATCAATTTGTTGAAGCTTCAAAAACCTTTAATCTGTTTTTGTTGTTAGATAGTGCTGAAAAATTTAGGGGTTGTATTCAATTTGAACTTTTGAAGATTTTAATAGATTTTTTTTAAGTAATGACTTCTGTGAATTTCTTGGATTTTTTTATAAATTAGTATGAAACTAGTGGAAATTTTTCATAGACATTTATAAAATTTCATTTTAGAATTTTTGTAGACTTTTGTAAAATAAAAAATAAAAAAAAAACTTTTGAAGATTTTCATTTAAAGTAAAATTCACACGAGTCTAGTGCAATATTTTGAAATTCTCACATACGAAGTGGTGATTTCCGCAATTCTCCTTCTACACCCCATATAATTAAAAAAATATTTTAAAAAGAATAAAAATTTAAAACCTTAATTAAATAAATAAAAATAAAAATTATACGTATATATGATAAAAAAGAATTTAATATTCAATATTATCAATATAATAAACCTTAAAAAATAGAAATCAATATATTTAAATTTATTTATAAATTAGTCTATATAAACTTTTATAATTTAATTAAAAATGGATATTTAAAAAGATGAATGGAAAAAAAAAAGATTAAGTTATAAGAATCCAATTTAATTTTTTCATAGAAAATAGAGATAAATAATAAAAGAAATAAATATAATAAATAGAAAAAATAAATTTTAATCATAACTCTAATGTTCGTAGAAGGTAAAAGAAAAGAGAAATATTGAAAAAAATACATATTAATTTAATCTCTTCTCTCTCTCTCTCTCTCTCTCTTTTTTTATTAAGTCTCCCAAAATCTTGTGATTAACGAGGGACAAATTTTGAGATTTTATTTTAGTACTTTCAATTTAAAAGTTAGTATACTAGATACTTTTATAAAAGTCAGTATACTAGATACTTTTATAAAAGTCAGTATACTAGATACTTTTATAAAAGTCAGTATACTAGATACTTTTATAAAAGTCAGTATACTAGATACTTTTATAAAAGTCAGTATACTAGATACTTTTATAAAAGTCAGTATACTAGATACTTTTATAAAAGTCAGTATACTAGATACTTTTATAAAAGTCATTAAAATTTGAATACCTAAAACTTATAAAAACTTCTAAATTTTTTTAATTGAATGCACCGTGACTTTGATATACTTTTTAAAAATCTACAAAAGTCTCAGTAAATTACACCGATATTTTTAGAGGTCTCAAAAAACTCCTAAACTTAAATCCTAAAAAGTCATTAAAAGTTTCAATTAAATATACTCCCTTAAATAAACATGGGTTTTACGAATTGATCACAAGTCAAAAATAGATTTTTGAGGTCTATCATAAAGAAAAATATTTTCAACCCAATAAAAATTTCCGGCAATATCTAAAAAAAAAGGAAAAACCCACAAAGAAAGATTAAACAAATTGATTAACTCATTTACTTGTGGTATTACAGTAGCAGAAGACTCCCAAAAAAAAATAGAAGTTATGTTTATGGTGGAACAATAATTTATTTTATTAAGAAGTATATTAAAATCGTAATTATATAATTTTACTTAATTCTATTTAAGTGAAAAAGAAAAATACTAAAAATTGTGGTTCCTTAAATAAATTTTGTAGCGGTAATATAATTACTCATTCCCTATTTTCATCGAGTTCAAGGAGATTATATCCATTTTAATTGTCAATTTTTATCATAAATTATACTATTAGTCCTAAACTTCTTGTTCCCATAACAAGTTGATCTTCAATCTTTGGGCAAATAGATGTGAAACTTATATTATAATTCTTGATATGAATGGATTAAGTCTCAAGAAGATCGCATCCATTTTGATTGTCAATTAATTCTAGACTTATTATACTTTTTGTCCCTATCTTATAACCTTTTTAAAGCCAAAAAAAATAAAAATAAAATAATAATAATAAGAGCGACTCTGGATTAACCATTTATTGTACTCACATACAATAAATGATTGACAGTGGAAAACTTTTAAATATCTATTAGATATCCTCAAATATTCAACTTTGTGAAGTAAGTTGAGTTCTTAACTTGAACTTCTATTTGATAATTTAAAGTATGAAATATGTTTAGAATTGGATCGTATCATCAATTTAACGAAGACTTGGGTTTTCACTCGTTAACGTACTATAAAAAATAATAAATATTTAGTATCATATTTATATTTATTTTTTAATATTTGTTGCTTATTTAAAAATACAATGTACAAATAATTCCCGAAAAAACATGTATCCAAAAAACATACAATTTACTTCCAAGTTCCAACTAATGTATGAATTCACGTATAATTGAAATTTGAATTCAACATGCTAGCGTCGGATTCAGATGGGTTCATGTGGAGCCACCAACTCCACAATTTTTATTTATTTTTACGTTTTCTCAATGTGTGGCTATCTGCCTTCAACAGCATGAACAAACTCTCTGTATTTGCTTTCGAGCTCAACAGAGAGGAGCGATGCCTCAAAACCATGGAAATTAGGGTTTCAATCCATGAAAACAATTGTAACATAATTTTAACTCCAAAAATAAAAAATAAAATGTCTGATTCCACTAATGTGACACGCATTTAATTGTAATATCAACTTGTTTCATTTGCAAATTAGAGTGTTAAAGCACTTCCTCTTAAATTTGTATATCTTGTTCTAAGACTTATTTTGCTATCATATAGCAAGTTTAAATATAAAATTCACCAAAAAATTGTCGAGAATTCTTTTTAGTGGCTAAAATTATATCTAACCATGTCTTAAGTTTTCCTTCTCATAAACCAACTCATACATGTATTTAAAAATTAGGTATTTAATATTAAAAAATAACCAGTTTAAATCTATTATTAATATTTCAAATTATATTCACAGATCCCAATATCTAGGGTAAATTTATCTAAAATTTAATTTTTAAAATTCAAATTCCTTTAATTTCTATTAATCAGACATAAAAAAAAAAAAGAAAAAAAGGTTAAACCCACCTTAAGGGTCCCTCACCACCTCTGCCATGGAGTATCGTGAGGGAGGTAAATCGCAGATTATGCCTCCAAGGGTATAAGGTGGAAGGCTGCTTGTACACTTGCACTTACCCAAGAGCCAAATCCATATTTCAGGATTCGAACCCTTGACGCAACAGCCTCAAGTAAAGTTGGATTTCTCCACCCTTCCCTTTTACCACTTGGAGATGTGCCCTGGGGCACTATTAATCAGACATAGTTACTGTATCGTGTAGAGAGAGAGAACGTTCTTCCCGGTTAGAATTTATCTCACTTTGTTGGGTCACACGCATTATAAATTTTGCCTACCTACATTGACCCACTTAATTTATTGTGCATATATATAAATTAGTTTGCATTTATATTCATCTCACAATTTTACATCTCAATCATGAAGTAATAAATGTCACATTTTTTGTCTCTCTAGTCACGTTTGAACCGTTGTCAAAAAAATATGTACGTCAAAATCGTATTAGATGTCACAATGGGCATGTAATTTCACTAGTCTCATGGACTGTCGTAATATGTCACGTTCTATCCTTGTATATTCACCAATTTCGATCAAACTCATTATTATTATGATTACGAGGATGACTTGATTTCTATAATTTTTTTGGGAATTTGATTGTTTGAAAATGTGTACTTAAATTTATGTTAGGTACGAATTTTCGGATTATTCTGCAGGATCGATGATTACCTTCTCCAATTTTCTAAAATAAGAAGAAAATTTGTTCACCTTTGATCCCAAAACAATTAGGTTATTCCAAACGTGACTCTTATTTATTTATTTATTATTTTTTTTTTTTTACTTGCAAACAAATTTATATATGTAGGTTTGCGTGCATCTAAAGCCTAATTACGTGCGTTATGTTCGAGGCGTATTAACTAAGCTTACAACTCGAAATAAATTACTTTGAAGTAATTTTTTTCTTAAAATAAACTACTTTTAATAACTTTTATGTTGAAAAGTCAAGTTTAGGTTAAATAAGTAATTTGTTTTCAATTTTAACTAATAAAAATTAAACATTTAAGCTTGGCCAAACTTGTATTTACGAATTACTCCACCGACAAAATAAGAACTTAACAATTTTGAAATTTCCAATTTTTATAATTTTGTGTTTTCCGTGAAGTAAACAATGAAGCTAATTAACTATTTTCGAAGGAAAAATGCACTTAATCTCTAATTAATAATGCTAAAATACACCTAGAGCATTCTCAAAGTCATCTTCGAAAAACATGACTTGAGAAAAGATTATTCGCACTTGAGAGGTGTTGTATAGTATTTAACGAAGCATAAAAAGTTACAATTAATTGTTTTGTTCTTGAAAATGTTTAACAAAACGTTTGGATGGTGTGTAATTAAATGACGTACCAAAAATATTTAACTTTTAATATTTTCGCTCTTTTTTATAACTAAATTTTGGCGTACTTATATCAGAGTTTAATTATTAGACACTAACAAATGACAAGTCATATCGAAAAATGACAATATATCTTTTAAAATTATTCCAAAGAATATCAATTTATCCAATATTAAACTAGCGATGTTCAAATGAACAATCAATCCTATGCTGTGTAGCTGTGCTTGAAAAGTTCGAACTGCAAGTCAACCTAATTAGAGAGGCCAACCATTTAATAATAATCCTCCAAGAAAATCTTTCGAAAACACAAAAAAAAGTTAGAAAAGAACATTAAACCCGTTCAACTTAATTTTGTCCTGATGAGTAGTCCAAATCTCATCATTTTTTATAAAGTCGAGTCAAGATCAGCAGCTCGATCCTGTTCATTTGACATCTTGCTAGGCTGCTTACCTACACAAAGAAACTAAATGCAAAATTCAGCTCATTTTTGTGCCTAAAGATCTATAATTCCATCTGTGGTTCCAAGAAGCTGAACTAAACAAGATTTACCTAATTACTCGCAATTATTACATCTAATTCACTAAAAATACAAATCTCCTTTTTTGACTTTTACCACTTTCACATTTATTTATTTATTTCCAAATACAAAAAGCAGAGACATATATGACAACATAATTTTTATAATATCAAGTTGCAACCTTTTTTGTTTTTCCTCTTTACCTTTCTAGGAACCATCGGTTTTTCTTCGATTTGTTGATCCGCTTTTGTTTTAAAATAGTCTGTCAATTGATCTCTGTTCTTGAGCTAATTTAGGTCACTGATGAGTTGCTCTTGACTGAAAAACTTCCTCCCAAAGGAAATTCCAAGTTTGGATTTTTATGAGATGGGCTGTTGTCTAAAGCTGAAAAAAGGAAATTTTTGATGGTGAAAATTATATACATGAATTTATAAATACATATATACCGATATACATATAATTTTGGGGTGGGTTTATTGTTTTGATTTGATATGGGTGGATGTTTTCCATGCTTTCGATCATCGAAAACTGAAGGAAATAATAGTGATAATGGGGTGAAACAAGTGGTGAAAAAGGAGTCTTTTAAAGAAGGTTCAGCAGCTCAAGCTCATGGGAATAGAGTGAATTCAGGTGAATAATTTCAAGATTTTTTTTCCTTTTAATTTTAGGAAATATTTTCATTTTCATTTTGGATTATTTTGTTGCTTTCTTGTTTCTTTTATAAATCTGATCCGTGGTTCTTTTATCTATTTTTAATGGTTTTAAGTGATTTTGAGATTTTATAGATTTATAATGTTAAATAATAAATTAAATTCCTTGTTTTGTGTACTTACTTCTTTATTTTAGCTTGATTTCTAATGAAAGAGAAGCAGTGGAATTTCTTGTTTTGAGGGTAGGTGTGGTTTGGGGGATGGGGTTTGGGAATTTGCCTGGTCCTGCAAATTTTTTTGTACAATTGTTATTTACTTGCTTTGAATTTTAATAGAATACTACGAAACGAAATGGTATTGATAATTTCCTGTTGGAAGAACTTGAACTTTTTCCATCCACAAGTCGAAAAGTAGTGGAGATGACTTATTATTAGTTAGCATGCTGAAAATATGAATGTTCAATTCTGCATTTGTGTAATTGTATTGTTTAGGCTCATACTGCTCTTGGAAATTACATTAGGTCTTCAAGTAGATATAGCAAAATGAAATGGAGTTATGAAAAACAATTTAAGTAGTAGACCCCAAATTTATTTAGAATAAGGGTTATTTCTTGCTTGTTGATTCTGCATTTGCAAGTGAAGAAGATATCATAGAGAAGTGGGCATGTCATGCTTTGATTTTTATGTTATGTTTGAGGTATGATTGAGAAAATAAAACAACAATAAAAGTTTACAACTAGATATTGTTGCCTCATATGGTTTGAGTTGCAGAATCATTTCAAATTACTTTTCCAAGTTATATTGGCCCGACTCGGGTCTTGTGTGGATATCCAGGAGGGGATGCTCCTAGGTTTTTTAGGGATTTTGTTTGTCCACGAGAATGGATTCCTTTTCAAGTTTATTGTTCTTCAACAGTTTCATGTTCACTGATTTTTTTATTTCGTTATAGATTCCATCCTCTTAACCCTACAGCATTTTCTCTACATTTTCCAGATAAATCAAAATCTCGTAGTAGCAATGATTCTAAGAAGGAAGCAACAATTCCGAAAGAACCAACACCAAATATTGCTGCACAAACATTTACATTTCGTGAACTTGCGACTGCTACAAAAAACTTTAGGTCAGAGTGCTTGCTGGGTGAAGGTGGGTTCGGCCGAGTTTACAAAGGCCGGTTAGAAAGCACTGGACAGGTAAATTATCCTAAAGCACATCGTAAAGTAGCAGGATGATTTTCATTAATGCTACATGTTTGGCTTTATGTCTGTATGAGGGAAGAAGAGGATAAGAAAACATTGTTGGTCACCCAACTTGAAGAGAATTTAATTTCAATTGGCTCGTTAAAGTTACATTTTTGTTTCAGTCGTCATGTTGGATTCCTTTTGTATAAATAACAGAAATGCTTAAATGGATAAGGGTAGTCTGACGTGGCAATTTAAACTAGGGTAACTGGATAAGAGAAAAGGGAAAAACTGAAAAAGAAAACAAAAAAGAGAATGTATACCATTGTCCTTGCCAAAGTTGTGCTTTTCTTTTTTAGCCCCCGTTTGTTTCTCATTTTTCGAAGAATGAAAATGAAAAATATAGCCGTTACGGGTCCACACAAGAGATAGAAATTCAAATTTAGTGGCTTGATGTGATGGATAACGATCATATTTTTCATTTTAATGGAGAAAGAATGGGAAACAAACAGGGCTTTAATAAATCTAAATGTTTTAGCTCTAAGTTGTGTTTTCCTTTAAAACCGCACTTTGAATTGTGGACTTTTATCACTTCAAACTTCAAACATTCTTTAGTTTATGTGGCGTGGCAGTTGCCAACATTACACTTCAATGGTTAAAAATTGCCTCATTAGACGTACCATTAACCACATTGCCATTTTCGTTAACTATATAAATGGAAATGAACATGATGACCTAACTGAAACAACAATGTAGTTTAAGTGAGCGGAATGAAATAAAAAATTAAGTTGGATGACCAACATGAAACTTTGAAAAAAAAGTTGACTGGCCAACAGTGGTTTTTACCTGGGAAGTAACTGCTGCACCTCTTCTTTTATTCTATTTGACAAATGTCAAGTTTCTTGGAATTATCAATGACCAAGTTGTATCTTCACTTTCCTAACTTCTAGTTGGGTAATATATGCAGGTTGTTGCGGTTAAACAGCTTGACCGGAATGGCCTTCAGGGGAACCGGGAATTTTTGGTGGAGGTTCTGATGCTTAGCCTCTTACATCATCAAAATCTCGTCAACTTGATAGGATATTGTGCTGATGGGGACCAACGGCTTCTTGTTTATGAATACATGCCATTGGGATCTCTAGAAGATCATTTACATGGTCAGTTCTGGCACATAAATTATCCATCTAAATTTTACACTAGAATTTTCTTTGAGAATATGAAGTTGATATGTCTCACTCTCGCCAGTTGATTATGAGTTTAACAAAACTGGTTTAAATGAAGCTTGAAGTAGTTAGTGAAGACTTCTTTAATATTTTATGTGCAGAATGCTCGATAAACATCTTGAAAACATTAGGTTTTGAACATACGAGCCATAGTTGATCTTAGTTAGAAGAATGCTGAGTATGTATTAAGATAAATCTGATTCTGCAACACATGGTTTGGAGCAAATATGCGTACTTTAATGTAGTGTGCTCGTTATCTCTCAATAATTATAAATGCTCACTGTCACGGATATGTTCATGCATGTCTAACTTTGGATGCACTTATGAGCTGATTGTGGGGTCCTGGTTGTCTGCAGCTTTCAATCTATATGGGCCATTGGATATAAAATATTAAATTCCTTATGAAAGAAATACACTCTCTTTGAACGTATAAACATATTTCTCTTACTATAGTTTCCTGGCATTTGAAGGACAGCAGGGGTTCTCTTTTTTAACATTCAAGTGTGGCATGTTCAGTAAGGTTGATGCGAGTATTGGACATTATTAAGGAAAAAAAAAAAGAAATTTCAATCTTATTTATTTTACTATCCAATCATGTCCATTACTACCCGAGCTTTTGCATTAAGTGTGTCATATGAGAAGCTAATCATAATCTAATTTTCCGTCTTAAGTGATGCCTTTTCAGAATAATTGAGAAAAAGCCTTAATGATCTCTCCTTGCACCCATTACTTGCTACATCTCATTACTAGTAAAGCTATTTATGAATATCCAGGATGTACATTTTTCTTTCCCATGTACTTTAGATCTGCGCCATATTTTTTCCTTCAGGGCATAATACAGTGATTACCTCTCCTAGGGTATGAATATGAACATGGAAAACATAGTTATAAAGCTGCCAAATATTAAGGTCTTTTACTTTTAAAGTAAACCACTTCTATTATAGGAGTTTTTAAACTCATATGCAATAGTGTAGAAGGAGGATTTGGTATTGTCCCCTACCTGTTTATTAATATAGAAATGAAGTACGTGGAGGGGGACTTTGGGCCTTACCTCCTAACCAGGAGGTAAAAAAATGAACTTGTGAAATTTAAACAAGAGAGTACTTTTCCCTTTACATATTTGGAGCCTATTCTTAGCCCCGTTTGGCCCCCATTGAAATTTTAATACATTTTTCTCTCTCTTCTTTTCAACTATACATTCTCCAATAAAATAATATTACATTTAAATCGTTAACTTTTCTTTTTCAACTATTCATTCTTCAAAAAAACACTTTTCCAAAAATTATAATCTCATTTAATGGGCGCCAAATGGGAGCTTAGCTTACCTACGTTTTATTCTTTGCTAGCTTACATTAGTGGAGCCTATTCTAATCGTGTAAATATTCTGCTTACTGAACTGAAAAGCCCTTAATTTGGGCTCTCTGTTTAGGGATTCTTATATATTGACCCCCTTAATTTCTGTCAACATTCTCGTAATGTCTTCCAGTAAGTACACTGCTTCCCATGGCCCTAGTTGCTTGGCCCTTATAATGTGGGTTTGAATTAATGAATCCACTTTCACTTCTAGCCTCTCTGTGTTTCTGCTTGCACATGCTCAATCCCTTATGGATTGCCTTTATCTCTGCCATGAAGCTATTACAATTTCCTTAATGTTCATGGAATGCAAAGACCAATCGACCCTTATTATCTCTCTCCCTGTGTAAGCAATTTGATCATACATTTTACCCTCCAAATGATCTTTTCCTGCTGTCATGGAGATATGCCTGTGTTTGACATCATTTCTTTCTATCCATATAAACCATAACGCAAGGATTGGTATTATTATTCTCATGTATCCCTTCCCCACGAAACTGGCCTGAATACCTCCAGGTTTGAAATGCCAATCTGATGCATTGCTTGGGCATGTTTGCTATCTTATATAACATCGATGCTCTATATAAAGGACTTGGTGTTATAGTGATGATAATTGATATGAATTTGTTAGCATGTTTAATCTTACATCACATCGAGTCTCTATAGAAAGGACTCGTTCTCATAGTGATGATATAGATTTAAGCCTTCAAAATGATATTCAGGTAGTATAAAATTGCAGGAAACTAAGAAATATGGGTGAATAGTTAAATAATTAAAATTTAAACTGCAGTTTGATGTTCTATATTAGATCATACTAGACAGTAATAACAGTATCTGTTGCTTCCTTTCTTATTTAATATCCATCCCACCTTATCAAGCATGTCATAAGAAAGACAGAGGCATGGGATAATGGAGGAGAAAAATAATGCTGATAGCAATGTGAGCAGTCCTTGATGGAAATGAGATGTCCTAGGTTGATATTGTATCTAAAGCTTTGTGAAAATGATTGTTCCTCATGGTTATAATTGATATTTGAATTGTCATAATGTGATTATTATTGAGAATTCATTGATTTTTATCCTTCTTGTCGTGAACATGTTAACTTTATCATATCTTAATCTGCTTGAATTATGTGAGGCCACAAGGTTTTTCTATTATTTTCTTAGAAAGGATGCATTAAAGGCTCAGATTAACTTGCAGTCCAATTTTCATTGCAATTTATTCATGGAGAAAAGGGTATTATAACAATCTCTGACAAACATTTGCTTTTCATTACTAATGTTTGTTCTTCATTTAATGGCTTCGGCCTTTTTTATAGTCATTGGTATCTGAATTGTGTAGTACATTAACTTTTGTGCTAGATATTCTATCGATGATTTAATCAAGCGCTGGTTAGCAGATTAACCGTTGCTCCTGTGATATGATTTTCATTATGGGAAGAAATTTTTTTCACTCATTTTCATTCATTGATTAATTTTAAACCCTTTACCTGTGTGCTTGTACTTGGGTGAACAACTTTCTGGCCCTGATTACATCCTTTCTTGTTGAAGCTTGGATATTAATTCAAGAATGCACACTCTTCTGTATAAGCGCACGTATAAACTGATAAGTTGTTGAATGCTTCATGGTTGCTCTTTTTTAGCTGTATAGCTGGATCGTCAATAATTAATGAATTTGTGGTTGCACAAAGATCTAATCGAACTCTGACTTGTTATTCTGAGATCCAAGTTGCCCTAACAACCTTCCTTCAAACAGCACATAAGAATAACCATAACCATAGTGGGCCGGTTTTTGTTCTTGTGCTACTGACAGCAGAGTTATTTACATGCAGATCTTCCACAGGATAAAGAACCGTTGGACTGGAATACGAGGATGAAGATTGCAGCCGGTGCAGCTAAGGGACTGGAGTATTTACATGATAAAGCCAACCCTCCAGTCATATACCGAGACTTAAAATCGTCCAATATCTTGCTCGATGAGGGATATTTCCCCAAGTTATCAGATTTTGGGCTCGCAAAACTGGGTCCAGTTGGCGATAAAACTCATGTTTCAACCCGGGTTATGGGGACCTATGGTTATTGTGCCCCGGAATACGCTATGACAGGTCAGCTCACTCTAAAATCCGATGTTTATAGTTTTGGAGTTGTCTTCCTCGAACTCATCACAGGTCGCAAGGCTATTGATAACAATCGTCCTCCCGGGGAGCAAAACCTTGTTGCATGGGTACGTGGTGCTCTTTTTAAGGTTAAATTTGTTTTTCCTTAGCAATCCGTAAAAATTATTTGCTTGCAGGCAAGGCCTCTTTTCAAGGATCGAAGGAAGTTTCCGAAAATGGCTGATCCTCTGTTACAAGGCTGTTATCCAATGCGCGGACTATATCAAGCACTTGCGGTGGCGGCCATGTGCTTGCAAGAACAAGCAGCCACAAGACCTTTAATTGGGGATGTTGTTACTGCCTTGACATATTTAGCATCCCAAACTTACGACCCAAGTACACCTACTTCCCATAGTAACAGAGTTGGTCCTTCGACTCTAAGGCATAGAGATGACCGGAGGAACACATCTGATAGAATGGATGGCTTGGACGAGCCAGGTCGTGGGGGCCAAAACGGTTCCCCTTCCACCAACAAGAACTCTCCTGATATCAGAAAAAGAGATTCTTTCCCGGAATTCAACGCAGGTGCAGAGTTGCGAAGAATTGAAACTGGTTGTGGATCCGGGCGGAAATGGGGATTAGACGACACTGAGCATCCCGATTCCCGAAAAGACAGCCCTGTCAATGTTGGTAGAGCTAGAGAAACAACAAGAAACCGTGATCTAGACAGGGAACGAGCAGTTGCCGAGGCTAAAGTATGGGGTGAGAATTGGCGAGAGAGGAAGCGAGGAAATGCAGCAGGAAGTTTTGATGCTACTAATGATTCATTGCGCTAAAGCCTTGATATGTCATCTATATACTAGGATAGCCATTGTATCTTCTGAGGGTCGTCAAGGGACAACGGAAATGCATTATCTTGTACTGTACAGTTTCTGGTTCTGATTTGTTCGAGGGAGGAAGGCTTGAATCAATGTCGATGCTGTCTATCATCCTGAATTCGGTTTAGATGGAATGCTTCAGCCAAAGGATTTTCACTTGGGAAGAGGATTAATGTTGTATGCAATGTATGTATTTAAGGAGATTTTCGGGAAGATGTCTGAATTATGCTCCATATGTTATTTTAGTGGGTTTTGTTCGAATGTTTTCAAGTTCAATTGATCCATGTTACAATTGTTGTAAAGCTCCCATGTGTTTGGATTTTAAGAATACACTTGTTTTCAACCTTATATAGAAGAGAGCTTTATTCTTTGATGTTTCTCGTTGTTCTTTGCTCTCAACATTTAACCTACCATGACTCGATTTAATGAACCATAGGTTACTGCTAGACTCGACAAAATCATTATCCCAAGAAGTACCATAAATTTAACTTTATATTTAAGTCGGTACAAATAAGCCTTGTCCAAAACCGGGATACTCCTAAGATCCCGAACTGACTTTTTAAAATTCATTCAACGGATATTCGCAACACATCCGTGTACATCAGATTTATACGGTTAAACACTAATAAGCAATCTAGAGGTAGTCGTCAAGCTGCAGCTTCTGCCAAAATAATCCTTAACAGATCGAATAGCTCCACTAGGAAATTCCAAAATGACAAAAACACCGATTCCCTTCTAGGGCTAAAGACAACACCAAAGCACCAAAAAAAGTCACCCTGATCAGCCAATATCATTTCCTTTTCTTTCCCTGCCAAAGATCATAGCTTTTGTTTAGTCACAAAAACACTGATGTAGAAGAAAAATTCAGAAAAAAGTTAAATGAGATAACCAACAAAAGAGAACCACGTACAGAGTTCACATAATCATCCATTAACAATTGCTTTCGCTTCTTCTGCATAGGTGGGCTCTCAGCAGCTTGTCTAGCTATGTCGCGTTTGGATGGAGTTGCATTCTATTAAGAAATGAAATTGAAAAAGGTCAAGGGCTAAAAGACCGCAGAGGCCAAGCATTGGGTTCCAGTGATGGTCCACAAGGCTCAGTTTATTTGAAGAGTAAGTGAGCATGTTTGGCTAAGCCTAAAAATTTAACTATCATTTTTTAAGTGACTTTTTTTCCAAACATGTTTGGGCAACTTCCTTTCAAGAAAAGAAAAAGTTAATTTAGATTGAAATTAACTTGCCACTGTAAAAATAAGTATATACATTTTCCAACTTTAACAAATAAAATTTAATCATATTAACAATTGTCTAAAATTTACAAGTAAACTTTTTAAGCTTTGCCAAGCATGCTATCATGAAAGATGATTGACAAACCTTGGCTAGTTTCTTGTCTTTACGAGCCTGTCTCTCCCTCTCATCATATTCTTGGTTTTCCCTCTCCACCAACCGAATCAGCGTATCACATCTCCTTGCAAGTTCTTGAGTTGTACGTGACTTCACAAACCAATCAAATCGAAACAAGGGTGATGTACGAAAGGCTGCCTTCAGCTCGTCCCAGTTACCATACCCTAGCTTGTGAACCATGCATATCTGCGGAAAGAAACAATGTATCCAGTAAAAGAGACCACAAGACATAATTGTGAGTGAGAATCCGAACGACAAATAATGACTTGAAGTAGCTTAAAATTATCGTTGTCTCACCATGAAACGATCACATTCTTCATTGTATAATTTCCCTTTGTTCTGACCATACTGAATCCTTAATTCAAGCCATGGATTCTTGTAGCGATCCAATTTCTTCCCAATTGCTTTCATGATCTCATCTCTCCGTGAGATTCTAGCCTCTCCTCTTTCAATATTCTTAATAATTCTATCATAATCTGGAAAGATCACATTTGCCCGGACAAAAATAGTATATTTAATATCAATTAGTGAGAGAGACCCTAAAAGTGACCAATAAAATTGGTTCTAGTTTCTTATTCAAAAAAACATAAGCACAAACAAAATTACATCTTACCATTCAATTCTTTGTATCTTTGCTTGAAAATACGTGCATATCTTTCAACTTCCTCCTCTGTTTTCCCTTCCATCTCTGATGCAATACTCCTAATATCATTTCGACCGTACTTTTCACAGGCCCTAATGAAAGTATTGAAATCTCTTCTGCTCCATGTAGAAAATCCCTACATGCACCAAAATTTATAGGGTAAATCAAAGACAGATTTCAAACTTCCACAGCACATATTAGGAAAAACTACTCACTTCTTCCAACAGTTGCTCCTTCTCTTCCTGCTCCTCTGCAGTCAATGGCTCTCCCGAATCTTGAGAAAATAGCACGTAATGATTATGTCCAATAGGAAAACATCAATCAATAAAATGAATCCTTGACGGAATGGGTTAACAAACCTTCAGGTTCCTCCACCTCTATTGTATCTTTAATTTGATTCCTCTGATTTGCTTGCTGAAATGATGAAAATGTAACAAAAGAACCTTACAATAGATGTAAAACACAAAAAGACAAAAAAAGAAAAAAAAGAAGCCCAAGATAATACCCACCATGAGGTAGCGCACTTCTTTCTCATACAGCTCACTAAGACGCTGATTATTAAAAAATTGAAAGTCATGCCTGACAAAGACAACATATTTTAAGATGCAGAAACAGTAACATGTATCAATTAAACAAGAAATCAAAAGATGCTTACAACTGAGGCATGCGGGGAATTCGAGGTTCTTTTGTCCTTGCAGGGCCACTTTGGCGCATTGTTTGCTTGAAGTATTCAGATTCTGAGTAACTACCGACATAATAAAATGTGTTACTGTCAGGACAACAAACACCTCCTTTATATATATAAACACAACGTTGGCAATTGAATTTACTTGCGCTTCCGTTCTCGTTTTGGTGGTTCAATCCAATTATCACCGGCAATTTTCTTGAAGTCTAGCTTGTTCTCATCCTTCATCAACCAAGAAATTTGAAAAATAACAAATTAGGAATTAGGAAGCTAGAGAAAAGAAATCGAAAAATAAGCCACATTAGACAACCGTAAGCAAAATTAATTAAATCCACCTTCTCATCATCGAAGTCATATAAATCAGAAGCTGCAGCAAACCCAATACACATTATTAGTTGCATAAACTAACAGCAGCAGATGAATCTAACAAAAATCAAATAAATTAATTAGTGAAGTCAATAAAAAAGAAGCATACTATCATCCATCTTAAATTTGATAGCATCTTCCGTAAATTTTTTCATCTTGGCATCCAGTTCGGCTGTTGCCTCTTCTCCCTTTGCAATAATCCTATCTATATCTTCATCTGTGATAGTGCTATCTTTGCAGCTGAAAACCATTTCAGCACCAAATCTGACCATTTGCAGTAGCTCATCCTTATTAACGGCTGCAAAACACACCAAATTAAAACACAATGCATACTTCTGAAACTAGTCGATGAGAAGGAGCAAGGGCTGAGGATAAGAAAGTCTTACTCTTTTGCTCTGCTAGTCGCCCTTGTTGGATAACCAAAGCATCCAGTGCAAGCTTTTTATAAGCCCTTTCAATGACTTTCTCCTCAATAGTATACTGGATGTGATTGATTTGAATAAAGCACATCAGTACATCATGCCTCCCGGAAGCCTGATTACAATACAATCATAACACTGAATCGAAACAAACCTCAGTGCAGAATCGGAACACTTGGACTTCCTTCTTCTGCCCAATTCTATGAGCACGGTCCTGAGCCTGCAGATCCACTTGAGGGTTCCTGCAATATAATGAAGCCAAAACTCAGGACATTTAGATATCAAATTATAGTCCTTAATGCATCAAACAGCAAATGCAGCAATTCATCACCAGTCACTGTCATAAAGAATGACAACATCTGCAGTAGCAAGGTTGATACCAAGACCTCCTGCTCTAGTTGACAATAGAAAGACAAATTTCTCGCTTCCTGGCTTGTTGAAGACTTCAATGGAAGCATCCCGATCTTCCCCACCAGTATTTCCATCAATTCGGCAATAAAGATATCCTCGGAGCATCAAGTAGTCTTCAAGAATATCCAGTAGCCGCGTCATCTATTTACAAAATCAAAATGAATTTGTCCATCAAACACAAGCCCAAAAATGAATAAAGAAACAAAGCCCATATCAGAAAACTCCAACAACAAACAACTCCAAAATATTTTCAACAATGTAAAGTACAATAAGACCGTGGAATTAAAAATTAGCTAAAAGTCATAGGTAAGGAGAAAAGAAATGAACCTGCGAGAATATCAAAACCCTGGAATCACGCTCCTTTAATTTTGGAAGCAATTTGTCAAGAAGAACCATTTTGCCTGCGGTTTAGTTCGCAAGATCGCAAAAACAAGAGATTTAGCAATCACCCATATAACTACAATCATCTCTAATGTTGATATAAACTAAAACCCATACCAGCATTTTCTATGAGATGTTCCCCAGTGGTATAAGGAGGCCCAGGTTCAGCACCTTGAAATAGATATGGATGGTTACAACATTTACGGAGCTGCATAGCTATATTCAGAAGGCGCTTCCGTTCTCCACCAGCATTTACAACCTCAAGATCTTTCTGCAGCAGAGCCCTGTAGTATTGCTTCTGCATCTGAGACATGCCTACTTTAAGAATTGTCTCTTTCTTGGGTGGCAAACCTTTCTCCACATCAGATTTCAACCTTCTCAGAAGGAAGGGTCTTAGGACCTTACATTGCAGACAGAATGAAACAAATTAAGGATGAGTAAACAAGTTGTTAAACAAGCACAATTAGAATATTTGGACATCTAACGGATTTACTGCAAGAATTTGGCATATGTTATGGACCTAGCAAACGCCAATTACTATGAAGAAGTGGAGATGGCGATTTTCAGCATATCGAACTACCATCGTGCCCAACCATTATGAAAGTTTCAACTTTTCCAGTTAATGAGGCCATCTCACTTTTACCAGGAGAGAGATGTATCTTTTAGGGAAGTAACTAAGGTTACCTTGTGAAGTTGCTGGACAACTTCCTGCTGGTCATTTTCCCCAGAGATTTGAAACCATTCATCGAAAGTTTCAGCTGAGCTAAAAATCTCTGGTAGTAAAAAGTTCAGGAGAGACCAGAGTTCATGAAGATTATTCTGCATAACAAAAATGTATCCGCAAATAATAAATACCAATTGCAAACAACTGAAACAAATAGTAAGCATCGAGCATACCCAAGTGCTCCTAAAAACAATAACTACCAAGAGAAAAGAACACTAAACGATTGATGTCTGCCTTGTTAAATCATGATGCGGCATGCTCAAGAAAAATGATAGATCACCATTAATAGCCCTTATGTAATACATAAAAAATTTATATAGCAAGACTAAGAGCATTACAGTTTCCCCTGCTCGTCCTACATTATAAATGAATTCTTTATACAAAAAACACTCACAAATTCGGGAAGTTACTACTGACATTAACCACAGCAAAGAAGACCAAAAATAAAAAATGAATTTTATTACGTAAGCTGAGCAAAGCTATCCTAATACAGTAACTAATATCACAGAATCTACAAGATCCTTCTGGAAATTGCTCTAAATGGAAAGGTAAAGTTACGAAGTTTGAATAGAAATAGAACACTGACGAACATGCTGGATGACACTCTGGGCAGATATGCTATATGTACAACTTATAACATTCACAAGGAAGTCTGATAATTCACAAACTGTACTTCCAATTTAGGAGTTCAAAGCACCAAAAGTGCAAGGAAGCAACTTCACTAATTAATCAGAAACCTAGCAAGACAGTAAGATTACCTGAAGTGGAGTTCCTGTAATGAGTAGTCTGTAATTAGTGTTGTAAAGTCTCATTGTTTTTGAGAGCAAAGAATTTTCATTCTTAATTCGATGAGCTTCATCAATAATGATATATCGCCAGCTAAAGCGGCGCAATGCAGACTTCTCTTTGATGGCCATTTCAAAACTCGTGACACATACATCAAACTTTCCAGCAGCAAGTAACTCCTCGCGTATATATTTCTGGAGAATTGGGCATTTAGGGAGCACATAAAATAGAATTAGCTACTAGGAAATTAGATAGGAGAATTTTATACACACACACACACACACATATATCTGAAAGGCTTACTCTTTCATCTGGATTTCCCAGAAATTTTACAGCACGCAAAACAGGACAGAAACGTTTGATTTCATTCATCCAATTTCCAAGTGTAGATTTTGGGGCAACGACCATGTGAGGGCCAGTTATTCCTCTGAATTCATGCAAATACCCCAGCAAGGAAATTGTTTGCAATGTTTTACCAAGTCCCTGAATTAAAGTGACAACAACATACCCCCATCAGTATACAAATTGCTGGAATACTTAATGGAAAATGCTAGTCTCTGCTCGTACCATTTCATCAGCAAGTATTCCATTGATGCCATTCTCGTACAGTCTTATGAGCCAATTCAAACCAGCGAGTTGGTAATCCCTCATCTTACCCTGAATACCTGCAAGACAAATACATATATATAGTCCCAGCCAAAAAAATTAATAAAGAACTATTGTTAAATGCTGAAATTTAAAGATTAAGCCACCAATATTTGAACTTTAAAAAAAGTTAAGTAAGATGTATAAACTTCTCTTGTCAAAATAGCTCATAGCAAACCAAAAGTATTCCAATCTATAATCTGCATGATCAATTACAATTCTTTAAATTTTACGATCTGTCGGCCACAATCATGACATATACTTCAAAAGGAAACAAATCATCTAAAAGAAAAAGGGCTAGCAAAAAACTTACAAGACGGCTGTACCACTAGCCTCGTATTTCCGGCACCAGATTCTTCCTCCTTGAGATATTCTTCATCTTCTTCCTCTTCAGTTACTTTTGATGCATGGCGACCACTGAAAATTACAATCAGGACAAACAGAATGAAAATTTGTCGAATTGTATATCGAATACACATCAACTGCTATACCAGCTCAAAAGACATGAAGCAATAATATAACGCTCCTCTTTGAGCCCCATTCTTTGAAACCCATTTGTCTCCAAACTCCTTTTCAACCATAGTCCATACATTCTTCCAGATAAACAAAAATAAAAATTTAAAAAAAAAAAAAAATCCTAACTTTTCACTCATTCTTCAAAAAAATCACTATCTACTCTCTCAAACAAGGGGAGGCATATATCACTGTAGAAGTCCTCGTGCAAAGGGATTATATGCTTAGAAATCTCAACCAGTGCAATGATTATGAAGGAACACATGAAAGCTGAGCACAACTACCTTCCCCTTCCCTTCTTCTGAGATGCAGACTGATCACCTTTGGCAAAGTGAGCAAATAACTCTGTCTGCTGCAAGAGATACTTCAAACGACCTTTTCCTTTGTTATTCTGCCTCAAAAATAAACCAATATCAACATAAAATTTCCACACATAAGACATTGAAAGCATCATGACACTAAGATAGTTTTTCCGGGTAATGAACCATGTCAGCATCAATAGCAGCATTCTGTGCATCCAATATTTCTTGTATCTTCTGCTTCTTCAACCTCTCCAATTCTTGTAGCCTCGCTTTCTCACGCTTGGCAACTTTATTTGACATGGAAGTATTTACCTGCAAGTAATATAAGAACACATCAAGATATGATAGAACTTCAAATTAACTTCATTATAAAAGTCCATTAGACGAAAATTGAACCCTTTCCCGAGTCATTGAAATTGTAAGGTTTATTTATTACCAATTGAACTAACCTTGATCTCGATAAGTTAAGTCTTAAAAGGCTTACATTTAACATGTCTATGTTCTAAAGAAGCCAAATTTACAAAGTCTATATTTTATACTCGTTCATTTTCCAGTAAACGTGACAAAGCTTATTAACAAATAACACAGGGACGGCCAAAAACCTTAAACGTCCTAAAAATCAATGCATGCAAAACTAAACACAATTCAACTTCAACTACGAACTAAATACCCTAGCAAAACACGCTCATTTTACTCGAAAATACCAAATACACACCGTCAAACAAAAAGCTCAAACTAAAAACCTCTCAATAACAAGCCAAACAAACAGATCTGCCACACTCTACCTCCATTCACCAAAAAAATAAGTAAATCATAAAAAAATTCGTTTCGTTCAACAACAAGTTTATTTCTCTCTAACCTCATTGTCCTCGATCTCCTGTCCGGCAGTGACGCCATCGTTATCATCATCCTCGGAATCTTCTGCGGCGATTCTGGCAACGGCCTCAAGCTCCTCCTCGTCCTCTTCATCAATGACCTGGTCATTGACCTGCTCCTCCTCCGAGGAGCTTGAAACGGCGTCGTCGGATGAGTCCTTCGCTCTCGAGTGTTTCGCCATCTCGTGCTTCTCTCGAGGGTTTGGTTTTTCTTTCAAGGAGAGGAAAAGGGATCGGCCCAAAAGAAAAATATCGAATAATTAGAACAATATATGTTTTATATAGTGAAATGCGATTTTGGAATTGGTAGTATTATACTTCCCGCCACGTACGTGTAATTTCCCGCCCGACTTGTGGGCTTGAGTTTGGAAACCGTTTGTTATTTCAAAAAATAACTTGAAGCCTTGTTTGGCTCTCATTATTTGAAAATTTATTTTTTTACATACTTATTTTTAATCACATATTCACTCGATAAAATATTTTGCATAAAAATACAAAATTTTTCCTACTTTTTAATTATACATTTCCTAAAAATTATTATTCAAAATTTTGTTTCGGCTAAATAATGACCATCAAACATGGGCTAAAGAAATTAAGAAAAATAAATAATAAAATAAATATGTTTGAAGACCAAAAAATTAATTAATAAAAGATCTCATTTTTAAGCTTGGCTAAATGTTCGTGGATAATACAGTTAATGAGTAATAATGTATATGCAAATTAAGTAAGACCTTTGTTGTTAATTACATACTGAATTGATCGATTCTGATTTCTGACTTTATTTTGAACCTTCAAAATTTGAAAATTTTTTATAAAATGAAAAATTAGCAAAATTTATTTGAGACGCAATTAACAATCCCAATTTCAAAATGTTCGAACAATTTAAGGTATTAGCTGTTAGGACCCATGGATTCACGGTAGTTAATATGATTTAACTTCATGTATCAAATGTGATCGTTCTTCATTCAATGTTGCCCATTGAATTTCTCCAAGTTATTTATTGGTCTCTCCAATAAAATCAAGTCTACTTATGCAAGTTGACTATACTCTAAGCTACCATGTGTCTATGTGCTTTCAATCACCAAAAAAAATCACATAAATAACAGGAAGATAAATTTATTTGTTATCCAACCTTATGGTTTTATCGACAAAGGTAAAGTGTGTCTGTTACCTCTCAATTTCAACATTGTTCACAATGCATCTGTACATTGCCCAAGTGAGATGAAAAAAATAATAAAGATATTATGAAATCGATTAAACATAAAAAAAAATGATTATTGAATTAAAAAATGAGGCTCTATCGTTCGTCGTAACTATCAAATCTAGTTCCTCATCGTTAATAATATGTATCAATTCTCGTTCATATTTCACTCTATTCAATGTTTTACTAACTAAAATATTCAAAGCTATAGATCTTTGAGAATTATCAAAGATAATTATGTTCTTATTACTTTTATGAAATACACTTACAGTGGTCTTTTAATTAAAATGCATACCTCCGATTACAATTGACAAGAACAATGACATGTCGTACTTCTTAAATGTTAAATCAACACGTTAACCGACGACAATTACATAAACATGCTTCGTGCGTTGAATCCTAATCCAATACTGTGTACTAAATTTATTTTTCTTGTGGTGGTGCAAAGCAGCAAACACTACGAGCAAGAACGACATGGCACCAAAAAGAGATAGGCCAATGCTGATGGCCAATTTGTTGCAGAATTTTCCAAACACGCCACGCACCTTCTTCCACTGCATGTGTGAATGGCCTTCGTAGCCGAGTAGACCCGATGGCCAAGGCAGCGCCACCATCACTAGGTTAAATATGATTATCACCATTGTTAGACCTTTGTTTCATATCAATGTTAGGATCAATGGTATAGCTGCATAGGAACATCCTATTGCACTTGCCACCACAAAGTACCGAAAAACAAGTATCCAATTTTTGATAACAAGAATCCAAAGTCTTATTCCTATCTATTTATGAAAATTATACAAGTATTAAGCACGTAAGACACGTATTTAAAATATATTAGCTTAAATTTTTAGACAATATGCAATCTCACAATCAGCAAAAGACTAAGGGAGTAGATGAAGTACGTACACGAAGGCAAACATGTGATGCCATTTGGCAGCAATGACAACAAAATTATCGAAACTATCTTCGTTTGCTTATCAACTCCGACAAGTACCGCTGCCACAAGTGTCAATCCCAAAGTCAAAAACCTCAAAACAAAATCCTATCCCCTCATTCTTCTTTTATTAGCCACCACCACTTCCTTCCCTTTGCCCCCTATTCTGCCGTAGCCGCCACCTTGAACTTCCATTTTTTCCCTATTGAAAAGTTCCATAGGATGAGAGACGAGATTAAGGAAAGTATGACCTCTCACTCTCTCTTGTCTCTCTATACACGTATGTATATATCTACATTTATAGTGTGGTAATGATCGTGAAGGTTAATGATGGACCCAGAAACATGATTCAGTGGGGATGAGACAAAATTATGTAAAAATTATATATTAAAAACTTATAATTATGTGAACTACTTTGTAAGTGTCCAATGGGTGCAATTGTACCCTCCGAGCCCCTAATGGGTCCGCCCCCAATGAAGGTTGTGATGGGGATGGTGAAATAATTAATGGATGAACAGGGGCGGACCCACATGGGTCAAATAACCCCACGAAATTTTGGCCTTGCTTTTTTTTTTTTTTTTTTTTTTTTTTTTTCCCCCTTTAATTTTGCTTGGTCCATAGTTTTCCTTTTTTTTGTTGTTATTGTGATTTAGAGTGAATAAGAACGTCTATATGATTATTTGTAGCTGTATCGTTACTGTGGATTTTTTCCAGATTGATTGCTTTTATATGTTTGATTGGCTTGTATTATTGGATGCTCTTTAATGTTATTTTTTACTTTTTACAATTGATCTGGGCAATTACTACTTGGACCGTACAATAGTAAGCATAAGCACGATGCGAATGACAGAAACTTCTTACGTTTTCACAGGTGGTGGTAGAGGAGAAGCAGGTGGTTTTCTTTTTCTTTTTCTTTTTTTATAAAAATGCATTTTTATTTTTCACCATTGAAACCTTGAACAAACTAGTTATCTTAATAATCAAACATATCAACAGAGGCCATGATTGACTGTTGATTAATGTACATTAAATTCCATGGATTGTTCAAGAACCCATCAGAAAATCCTTGAAACTCCTCAGCCTGGAACATGTAATTGGTGGCTGGAGGCGTCGTCGCAATAGTTGTAGCGACGGCGACTGTGATACTGTTGATGTAATTAAGGATTTCGTTGAGGGATTGCAGTCTTTGGCTGAGTTCCATCGTTTGAGCCCTCGAGACTGAGGTGGTGTCAACTGTCCGCAGAGATGGAGGATTGGGGAAGATGAAGGAGGAGATGGTTTTTTTCCCCTTTTTAATTGTTTTTTTAATATTAAAATTATAAAGTTACAATTTTACCCTTGCTTTATGTGGTCAAAATTATTATATTTTTAATTTTTGAAGTCAACTAACAGTATTTCGGGTCAAACTGAAGGAAACCGTTAATACGGACTTGAGCTGCATATTTTTGAAAGGTTTGGTACTCACGGTGGCACGAACTAAAGGTTTGGACAAAGTCTACTAATAAACGAAATGTTTAGTACCTCAAAATTTTCCCTTAATATTATGTGGTTTTTAAAAAAATTATTTTTAAAATTTTGACCCCACAACACTAAAAGGCTGAGTCCGCCCTGTGGATGAAGGTGGATATGGTTGGCAAAAGACGTGGGAATTTGGTGAATTGTAATTGCACGTGATGTTCAGATTTAAGGATTTTGTTCTAGCAAATTTTGAATAGTAATGGATAAAAATAGTAGTTAGGCTACCGTTAAGTGCACATAAACTTCAATAGTTGATAAGTGACTACTGAAATCTACATGCATTTACACGTTTTGTCAATTTACATAGATCGAGAAATACTATTATTTGGCCTTTTTTGCGGCTATTTAAGCCCATATTTGATCCTCATTAAATTAAATTAAATTACATTTCATTTTTCTTTCTCTTATTTTCAACCACACAATCTTTCATAAAATAATATTACACGTAAATCGAAAATTTTTCTTCCTTTTTCAACCACTCATTTTTTAAAAAATACTATTCCCCTATTTTCATTTTCAGATAATGGGCATCAAACAGGGGCTAAATATTTATTAACCACTAAAAGAGCTAGATGCAACATAAAATACATGACGAGAAGTACCGTGTCTAGTTAATTTCGATAGCGAAGTCATATTATAAGTATAATAGGTTACTTATAGTTAATTGCACCTAACTAATTTGTCGATAATCTTACATTTAAACATGTATAAATTAACATACTAAACACACTAAAAAACTTCTGGGCAATCGTCAGCACAAAATCATCGTTGAAACATTAATTATTACGATGCGTTCAGTAAGACGAACAAAAGTAAATATTAATAGACAAGTGTAAGGCCATGTTTGGTAGCCTTGATTTTTTTTGGAAAATAGAAAATATTTTCACCCTATTTGTGTTGTTTGATTGCTAAAAATTTTCATGGAATTTGTTTTTCAACTTCCCTCCACACATGTGCCAATTCCATGGTTTCGTGGAAAATCAATTATCACCATTCGATTTCCAGCCACCCTTTTTTTTTGACAATTGGAACAAATTTTATCCCCAATTGTAACAAATTGTCCCTTTAGTTGACAATTTTCATGAAAAACAAAGCCAAACGAACACTAAAAAATAAAAAAATTCAATATTTTTCAAGTGAAAAATTATACTAATCAAATACATTTAATTACCAATTTCTAATAAAAATAAGTTCTAGACAGTTCAATTCCTTAGAATTCGTTTTATTTCCATCCAAATTTCATCATTACAATCAAACGAACCCTAAAAATTTAATTCAAAGTATCTAATCTATTCGAAACTAAATGTCAAACACGACGTGAATAATTTGTTGACAATGACAATAAGGGAATGTGAATGGATTCACACCCGTTGAAAGACACATTTTCGGTTCAATCTTCTGGACCATTTGTACGTGGTTGTGTCCAAAAATCACCTCATACACACTTAGGGGGTGTGATAATAGTATATTAATAGTTTCTACTTAATCATCCGTATATAACTAATTTATAAATTAGTTAAATTTAAACATTAATTTTAACCACACATTATAAATTAGTTAGAACTCTTCAAGAAACTAATTTTCTATTAAGCGTCAAGATTCGTCGTTGATTAGTGTAGACTTGTCGTCAAATTACAATCCTAATTTAATGCACGGAACTCTACAACATAACAACAATAATCATCATGAAAACATCAATATTTTATCTTTTTCGATAACTTTGTCATCGATCTTTCAAACGTATTGAATAAAGGCATAAAATATATTGAACATGATTTTAGCGTGCTCTTCTTTCTTATTCAATACCATTCTGTCTTCTCTATCAAGTACATTGAGTGAAATAAATGTACACCTAGAGAGTTCATGAAATTAATATTTAGCCTCCATTTGATTCTCATTTTTCTAAAAATGAGAATAAAAAATATAGTCGTTACGAGATTCACACAAAAGATAGAAAGTCAAATATTACGGCTTGATGTGATGGATGATTATCATATTTTTCATTTTTGTGGTAAAAAAAGGGGAAACAAACAGGGCCTTAATATTCAAACGAGCAATTGAACGTCAACTATATATCTACACCCTCATTTATGCACCCTAACATTTCAGAGAGTTTTGATCGAATGTTGACAAGAGTGTTCCATAACAAGATAAATCCTAAAAATTTTCTACCTCAAAAATATGTTCCCACATACCTTTGACCAATTAAAATATTTTTAATAAATAAACAACTAAGTATATTTTATTATTTTATTATCTATTCTGCATCATAGTCCTAGATATATATGAATGCTCAAGCAAAAAAGCAATGAAAGCATAACGGCCGTTGATCATGCATGTAGACATAGAATTCAAAGCATAGTGTTCACACATTTAAAGTGGAAACTCAAAAATTTTATCAATTATGTATTCATCTCGAAAGTTTTAGAAATTGAAAGTTTCTTTGTTAAATTGAACACGTATAGACAAACGCTTTTAGTATCATATTAAATAGTATTGAACAAAACAATAATGGAAAAAAGAAAGAAAGAAATTTAAATTTTGATTATTAATACAGTCTAATCCTCAAATGTTCTATAACCAAGTATTCCATTTGTGACGATGTTCGACCAAACTAAGAAATCGCTCATCAAATTTTTTCTTTGCGTTAATGATTGGTCAGTTATATATATCAAAAGTTCTAATATTAAGCTCTCGTTTGATTCTCATTCTTTGGCCATAAAAATGAAAAATATGATCGTTATCCATCATATCAAGCTACCATATTTGACTTTTTATTTCTTGTGTGAGTTTCATAACAACTATATTTATCATTCTCACTCTTACAAAAATGGGTAGCTGATTTAAGAAAATTTCTTCAAATACATTATTGAATGCAACAGAATATTTTAAGTGTTTTTATCCAATTATGTCCAAACCATTAGACTGACAAATGCAAAATAGTCAAGAATTACGACTATGATAGGCTCATGAAAACAAACCATTTGGCGTGCGGAAAATTCCAACCAAAGAAAAGTCAAAAGCACATCCATTTTCTCTATATATATTCCTCCCATTCTTGTGTATGGTATATCTTCAACCACACCTATAATATTCAGCAAAACTTAGCTAGAGGGATGGCTTCAGAATCCTATAAGACGGCTCCTGATACCACCACGTCGTGGGAGAAGGAGGAGACACGGCCACCGGTTGCACCACCACGACAGCCACCGCAGTCGAGAGCTTCGGCAGCCTACTTTGCATTGGTTGATGTGGTTTTGAGATTCCTACTGTTTGCTTCAGCTTTGGCTGCTGTTTTGGTTATGGTTACTAGCAAGCAAACTAAAATAGTTCCAATACCAATTTATCCGTTCCAGGCTCCTGCCTCTGCTAAGTTCAATCATTCGCCAGCTTTCATGTAAGTTCAATCTCTCTCTCTCTCTCTCTCTCCCCCTCTCTCCCTCTCGCCTATGAATCTAATATCTAATTTTAAAAAATAAATATTTGTTAGTTTTTTGTAGTTCATTAATTTTTAACCATTCATTTCATCAATTTTTATCAAAAATTTTGTCAAACAACCTCTAACTATTATATAAATCAAGTATCTAATTTAAAAAATAAAAATTGTTCTTAGTTGGAACATGCAACAAAGTGCAAAGAAGGACAGTTTTTTTGTTGAAAATTTTTCAAAATAAAAATTATTAAAGTATAGAAAACTTTTTTCTTTTTGAGTTTGAGAAATGTTTTTTTTTTTTCCAGAGTTTTTGAATAGTATTGATTTCGAATACAAAAGGCTAGCGTTTCTGAAATGTCAAAGTTTTGAAATGATTGTACAAGTTACAATCGGTATAAAAGTCAAAAGTTTTGAAATTAAGTATTGAATAGTTTAAATTATAAACGGTGGTAAATAAATATGTAGTATTTAAAGTTCCCACAAAATGTGTGAATAAAAAGTTATTTGAATGTGTATAAGTTTCTAAACATATAAGTTACATAATCTTTAATTTATAAATTAAATTAAATTAAATTTTTTTCTCTTATTTTCAATCATACAATTTTTCATAAAATAATATTATACGTAAATCGAAAATTTTTCTTTTTTTTCAACCTCCATTCTCCAAAAAAAAAAAAAAAAAAACTATTTCATATATTATAACTTGAAATAATGGAGCCAAACGGGGCTTAATAAACAATTTACTTATTTTCAATTTTGACCAAGAGGAATTTGTATGTTAATCATAACTAGTCATCATTGTTGACTTCTTCTTTTACAATGGGTCCCACATGCTAGCAAGCAAGGTGCAAAAAATGAATTCTTCCCTTCCAACCATTGGAAACAAGCAGGGGGCTAAACTTACTTATGATTAAACTTTTTGAGGCTTATCCAAACACGCACCATGGGTGTTATAGTTTTATTACAAATTGATTAATAACTTTAGTTATGATTATAAGCTAATTCCATATTGAAAATCCCTTATGCAGATACTTTGTAGCAGCACTTTCTGCTGTGGGCTTTTACAGTATTATTTCCGGTCTCTTCTCCTTGTTTGCCCTCTTGAGGCCTGGTAGCTTTCCAAAAGTGGTGTCTCATTTTCTCATATTTGATGTAGTAAGTTTAGAGTCCTTATGGTTCGATCTAGTCCGATTCTTTTTCGAGCCTCGTGACTTTAAAATTAAAATGTGCTAACCCGTCTTAACAATGTTTGTGCAGCTATTCTTGGGAGTCGTAGCAGCCGCAACTGGAACAGCGGGCGGAGTTGCCTATATAGGTTTAAAAGGCAATTCTCACACTGGATGGAGAAAGATTTGCAATATCTACGACGAGTTCTGTAGGCATATCGGAGCTTCCATTGCTGTGTCATTGGTCGCTTCCATTTTGTTGGCATTGCTCGTCTTGTTCTCGATTTCCTCCCTCTCCAAGAAAATCCCCAGGTAGAGGAATCCCTGGTCCTCATCAGTCGAATGTGTTAAAGTATGTTTGAAATGTAATGTCCGATACAACTGATCGAGATTTTAGTTTTCCCCCCCCTTTCATAATATTGTGTAATACAATAGAATTCGACGTGCCAAACATAGACGTTTGTATCTTGTGAAAAGTTGGATTTCATGTCAAGTATGTAACTGTTTGATAGATCTAGGATTCGGTTTGTAAAGTTATTGTGTTATGCAGTTTGTTTAAACATAATGATTGTCAGCTTTCATGGTTCTAACTGTTTGATAGATCTAGTATTCGGTTTGTAAAGTTATTGTGTTATGTAATTTGTTTAAACATAATGATTGTTGGCTTTCACGTTCAATTTCAATTAGCAAATGCATAGTTAATTATAAAAATCGGTTCAGATCAGAGAGTTTGACCAAAAAACCAGTTGGTGGACCGGTCTAGTTCATACTTCATAGAATTTGACCGTGAATCCAAGGCTTCTATTATTATTGTTAGAGAAAATTAGGTCCAATTTTACAATTCCATGGAAGGATGAAAAAACAAACATCATCGCCACAATTGACAACGCACGACTTCATCTTTCACGCCTCTGAATTTTAATCCATACCTGAGTTCCATATCATTATCTAATCGCGGAATCAATGGCTCGAAAGATCAAAATCAAGATGTTCATGAACGGATTGTGGTACGGACTTCCGCCTCAAGTTCAAAAAATTATAATAATAATGATACTCAAACAGAGATTGCAAACAGGTGTTGAGTTGTCAGCACCTTAGTGGGTAATTTTTTATTTTTTTTTTAATTTCAAATTGTCCAATAACGCTGCACGTCTGCACCCAATCTCACTCTTTTTTAACCCTATCATTGAGTCTGTTTGTATGTGATTGCAATTATAAATCTAGCTGCAATGATAGTGCGAATTTGGTTTTGTGGCATGGTGGCGGATGATGGAGAAAGGTGGTGGTCATGGTGATGATAGTGAAATAGTTGGTGGTGATGAGTTCAATTATAGATCTCTATTTTTCGAAATGGTGATTTTTTATTTAGCTTGTCGATATATGGTGATTCTTTTGATAAAAGATAGTGGTGGCTAGTAGTGCTTATATAATAATTTGGGAAGGCCGTAGCTTAGTGGTGGACTTAGACCCTTGGTGTTGTGGGGTAAAATTAAAGTGCAATAAAAAAAAAAAAAATATATATATATATA
>NC_036253.1:3041468-3045010 GCF_002742605.1 Olea europaea var. sylvestris | reverse complement strand
TGAAAAAAAAAAAAAAAAAATATATATATATATATATATATATATATATAATGTTAATGAAAATAAGTTAATATGCATTTTTTTACTTTGAAATCGTCTCATAATTATATCATTATCAATATTGTTAAATTGATTTTGCTACTTATATAATTTATTTACCATTTTGTTGGCGGATGTTTAGTTGACAACGAGTAAATCAAAAATGTAGAAAGTAAATGAATTGAAATAAAAATCACATTTCATTTTGGAAGTAAATGAAATTTAAATTTAATGCAAAAGTAATTCAAATTACATTTAATCCATAACGATCCTAAAATTATAACATTATATTCCATGTAAATTTCCTGATAAAATAATTTAAATTATATTGAAAAATTATCGTGCAAAAATAATAAATATTAATGAAATAATTGATTTTTTAGAGAAAAGACGAGTTAGATGCTTCTTTTAAGATGTACGTTTGACGCATGTTTAACTATTACCAATATCCGTTTGGACTATTCAATATGACTATGATATAGTTCTCAAAATGGGCTTCTATATGACATAGGTGATTTGTAGATTCGAATAGTGTACCATCATCGACGAGTTTTGAAAATTAGTGTATTATCGAAATTCTTGAAATACTAATTTGGAACGGCCTACTTTGATACATCATAACTTTTACTATAGTTAGTCGTTTCACACGCCATTAATAAGCGAAAATTAGGTCATGAGCACTTTAAAATGGTATTATGAATACAATGTTACGACTTCATTTGACATTTCGAAACGAGTGCATTAAAGTAGGTCGTAAAAAGGTTAAAATAATTATTTTTTGAAAAAAATCAAAAAAATTGTGGGATCATTTGACCTCATATGACATCACGTGTGTCCGTCATTGCGACAACTACTATGATGATGGTGTATGGTAGTGTTGCGTGGGTTATAAGCCATTGTTTGTCTCCCTTTACAATAAAATTATTTAATTCTTATACTTATTTTTAATCAAACATTCACACTGTGAATAAAGTATTTTGCACTTAAATTTAAAATATTTACTGCTTTTTAATTACACATTCTCCAAAAAATTATTATTCAAAACATCATTTTTTTCTCAATAATGACCATCAAACAGGGACTAAGTTTCAAACATTTTTAAATTGTGGATTTAACCTGCAAAAGTCTATATGTGAGTAAAATTCCTCTCAATTAATCAACTCTTAAAGAAAATTTAGGACTTCAGGTAAATGTGTGAAATATACTTATCAATTGTGATTGCATCTCAATTTTAAATTAGAATTTTGGGGATTGTAGACTCTATTTTGTAATAACACCCAAATTGTTTGGGAAAAGGAGTTGTCAAAGTATTTAACTTCCAATAAATTCCTTTTTCAAATTTTGAATCAGGTATAATTGAATGTTTAATTGGAGTCTAGGAAATCTGAAATCGGGGTTTTAGTTATAATCTGGAAACAATTCATATATATATCTAACAAAAATGTAAAATTAAAGTAGGCGACAAAGTAGCTGGAAAACTCGGAAATAAATGTAACATTTTCAAAATTTTGCTTAGACAAGATACGCCTTAATCTGTAAGATGAAAGGATTTACATTGTATAAGATATCATATTGTTGGAGATATACATTAAAAATATATATATTTGAAAATTCTGGAAAAGGTAAATAGCTAAACAATAATATACGTGGCAAAAGTCTATCTTTTGTTTTTCACTAAAAAGTTGTTTTGTAAAAATACAGTATATATCCCAAATTTTTTAATATCAGTAAATTTCTATGTGGAGAAAAATAATAATTTTGGAGCCTAATTTTCACTTCATAAATTCGAGGATTTTACTTGGACTGACTTGTATTATGAGCTACAGCACGTTTGTAATAATTCAGATTATGTTGTCCCCTTCTTGTTATCTTATTATTCTAATAATATATAAAACGATCTTCAATAATTTACAGTATTGTAAAAAACACGTTTAGGTATCGCCTAGACTTGAGGCACGGACAAAATGCTTTACCTTGACAGTAAGTAGGAATTAAGCTTTCGACTGTTAAGTTGACTACTACTAGGCGCGCTTTATTATTATTATTATTTTTTAAAAAGCTTTTATTTGACTTTAGTTCATTAATTTTTTTTAATTTTATGTTTTTCAGAAACTTTTATTTGATTTTAGTTTCAAAATTTTAAATGGCTTTAACTGTACAAAAGTCAAAATGACTTTATCCAATAAAAATTTAAATTACAGAGCTATATATATTATGTATTTATTATTTTGAAACTATCGTCTTTCTAGAAATTTCAAAAGTATGTATGACGTTCTTATATATATTTGTTACGTTGGATTTGTTTAGTTGAAAGTTAAAATTAAGAAAAATAGTTTAACTTTTACATTTCGAAAACTTAAAAATTGTATAATTGACTAATTGTATAAATTATTAAGTAAATATACTAATATAGAATAATTTTAGATGTTTGATATGTATTATTTTAATTATTAAATAGTTTTAGAATGATTAAGTATTTAAAAAATAATAGCTTTTTTCCGCCTAGGCTCGAAAAGTTTAAAACTTGACCTTCATACTTAATCACGTTTTACATTTTTCAGAATACTGATATTTCATTATAATTGTAAAAATCATCTTTAATCAACGAAGAACGTTCAGAATTTTTTTTAAAAATTTATCATATAAATCTCATCAAAACACGATCCACTTCATTTTTCAGGTGCCAATCTATGCTGGGAATTAGCTAAATCCAACTTCAAAAAATTGGATATTAGAAGATCATACGATGATTTAATAGAAATTTGCACGATTTTTGTACATAAGAAATGGATTCTGCAACTAACAAAGAATGAAGATCAATTTAATTACCGAGACAACATGTTAGATCGATTGCTCAAATCTATTATTATCACTCATTTCGATTTACTACAATATTGTTTATACTCTAGAACACCAAAAACAACAATAAACATCCATGTGAAAGTTTAATCCCTTTTCCCCTTATTTGTGAAATGTATAATTAGTTGATATATTCTAAGTGTTGTAAGTCTTAACTTTTAAGGTAAATATGTTGAGTTTGACATCGTGTTAATCTAGTTTTAAATATTTCGGGTAAGAAGAATGTAATAAACAATCTCGATCATTAGGTATCATTTTAATATCATAATTATTAATTAGATAGTTGGTAGTTTACCTAAAACACGTTATAATGATAAGATGAAAAGATACAATATTATTTTCTCAAGTCAATTTAAGTTTACCTAACTTAACAACCCAGTTTTTATAAGTTCAAATGGCTTATGACAACTTGGAATATCTAAAATTTTGTTTTCCCATTTTTAGAAAATATTCAGATTTTCTCTTGACATTTTGGAACATGTCAATATTAATAAATTAATGAAAATATTTTTTTGACCATTTTATTATTTCTGTAATTTAACATATGGGACAAGCTCTTGCTGAAAAAAAGGAAATAAAAAATCGAAAAATGAAATAATGAAATTGTTTGGCTCAAAGAAATGCTGAAATAGAAATAGAGTTTA
>NC_036253.1:3018326-3036867 GCF_002742605.1 Olea europaea var. sylvestris | reverse complement strand
TTTGAGAGATGGGGTGTGTTTTTGGGAGAGAGATCTCATCATCTGGGCCTCCTAGAGGTGACTTTGTAGCTGGGAAAGGGAGGGAGAAGAAAGAGGAGAGAGATTCGGCCTTGCCATCGGCGAGGAGAGAGAAAATATTTTCTTCGGAAAGTAAGGCGGATGGGATCGGCGCTAGTGGAGTTCAGAAGGAGGAGCAGAAGGATGGGACTGCACGGCCTCGAGGAGGCGAGAGGAGAAGGTCTAAGCCGAATCCGAAGCTGAGTAATCCTCCTAACAACATCCATGGCGAGCAAGTGGCTGCAGGATGGCCAGCTTGGCTGTCTGCGGTAGCTGGGGAAGCAATCAATGGCTGGACCCCTCGTCGGGCAGATACATTTGAAAAAATTGACAAGGCAAGACTTTTTATTATTTTTGTTCCCAATATTTCTGTCGTTTGTGGATTCATATCTTATTTGTTGTTTCTGTATGTTCGTTTGTGGCAATTATGATTAGATTGGGCAAGGGACTTATAGTAATGTGTATAAAGCTAGAGATGCTATAACGGGGAAGATTGTTGCCTTGAAGAAGGTTAGATTCGATAATTTGGAGCCCGAGAGTGTGAGATTTATGGCTAGGGAGATATTGATCTTGCGGCGCTTGGATCATCCAAATGTTGTCAAATTGCACGGATTAGTGACATCAAGAATGTCATGTAGTTTGTACCTTGTGTTTGATTATATGGACCATGATTTGGCTGGCCTTGCTTCTAGCCCCGGAATCAAGTTTACAGAGCCTCAGGTCCTTTTTTTATTTTTTTAATTCCCATAGCTACTTGAAGAATTTGTAGTTGTTATCTTATATTGACATTTTTTTTGAATATTATAGGTCAAATGTTTCATGCACCAGCTATTATCTGGTCTTGAACACTGCCACAACCGCCATGTGTTACATCGTGATATTAAGGGATCGAATCTTCTTATTAATAATGGAGGAGTTCTTAAGATTGCTGATTTTGGGTTGGCTTCAACATTTGACCCTAACAATAAGCAGCCCATGACTAGTCGGGTGGTTACTTTATGGTACAGGCCGCCAGAGCTGCTTCTTGGGGCCACTGAATATGGCGTAGGTGTGGACTTGTGGAGTGCTGGGTGCATTTTAGCAGAGTTATTTGCTAGGAAGCCGATTATGACTGGGCGAACGGAGGTATATATTTAAGTTCTTTAATGTAAACACTTGGTGATCTCTTATTATTGTTATCTAATACTGCATGACACTGACAGGCATCGCAAACGTCAAGTGGCCTGTACAAATTATTTTTTATTTCATGCAGTTGTATATGTCGCCGACACATTGCTGGCAAACGCCCACACGACACCAATATGTCGAAAACGTTAAGTGTCGTGTTTAAATTATTTTTTTGATTTTGTATAGTTGAAAAAATTGTCAACACATTCCGACACGTGTCGAGAACTCCACGTGGAATGTTTAAAATATTTTTTGATTTTGTATGGATTGACACATCGTCGACACGCTTAAATTGAGAAAAATAAATTTATTAGTACATTATTATTAAAATATATATATATATATATTATTAGTATGTTGGGGACATGTCGCCTCAGTACTTCTAAAAATCGTTTGTCAAAATATATGTATCGTGTCGTGTGTCCGATTTGGTGCTTCCTAGCATTTCAATTATATCATTCTTTGAACATCGTTAAAATTAATGGTTCTGCCTACTTAGTGAGCTGAAACATAGTACTCTTACAATAAGATGAGAAACTAAACAGTTAAAAGTTTGCTAACTTATTTTCATTTGCAATTCGAATTTTGTAGCATAATTCTGGGTCCATGATATCTTTGTGATAAGTGCAGGTGACATCAAGCATGTGGGGAGTGCTTTGGTCCCATCAAAAGACAACAAAAGAATAGATTTTGTATTTTGGTGATCTAGACATTCATTGTCTTCTAATGTGGTTGCAAAATGTACGATGGTTTAGCCTGAGACGAATAATTATTTTGCATGCATCTTTTTTCTAAATTGTGTGGGTAATTTTGTCCGTCAGTGATTGATTCTCAGTTCAGAGTTAGCATATGTGTGTGTGAACAAAACTTGTAACAATAACATCATCGAGTACCGGTATTTCTTAGGTGGAACAGCTACACAGGATTTTCAAGCTATGCGGTTCTCCTTCAGAAGAATATTGGAAAAAGTCAAAGCTACCACATGCAACCATATTCAAGCCCCAGCAAGCATATAAAAGATGCATAGCAGAGACATTTAAAGATTTTCCACAATCTTCACTTCAATTAATTGATACTCTCCTCGCAATTGATCCAGCTGAGCGTCAAACTGCTACGGATGCGCTAAAAAGTGAAGTAAGCTCTCTTACTGACTGATGGAGTTTCTAAAGATTATTGTACTTCCGTCTTTTTAAAAAATTATAGGTTATTTCCTTAATGACCTTCTTCATCTAATCCCCCCAGCGCCCAGCCTCCCTCAACAATAAGTTAAAATAAAATGATCAGTTAATAAAGAAATAATCGAGAAAGGAAAAGGAAACCTTCTTCTTTGATAGATTCTGGTGAACTGTGTTCTTTATTTTATATCCATATAGACCACTGCTAATTTGCTAGTGTTTACAAGCTTCTGGAGCACTCTCCTGTCTCTCTTTTTTATTTTGCACTTCTGCATGAATTTGTTTATTTTTGTTGTGCCTAGCAAGCACAGAATCACATCCCTTTTCAAAGTCTTTGATAAGAGACATTTTTGTCGAGGATTGATTTTATTTATCACTTGCTAAAAGGTTGGTCATCACAACATCTGTTCTGTTCATTCGTGCAGTTCTTCACAAGCATGCCTTATGCATGTGATCCTTCCAGCCTTCCAAAGTATCCACCAAGTAAGGAGATGGATGCTAAGCGTCGGGACGAAGAAGCTAGAAGGTTTGCAAATAACTGTAGTCCTATAGTCTTATGTAACTCCATATTTGGTTTCTTTCCAGATAAAAGGAGTTGGATTTCAATGCAATGGATGATATGCATGTATTGTGCACGCTTGTGCCATTATATATGATAAAAGAAGATCAGTAATTTGCAAAAAAAATAATTAACAAACTAGCATAGCAAAATTTAAGATACAATTTTTCAGACTGGATATTTTATGAGAATACGTGTGGTTTCGAATGTTCCATCCATTTGAACATATTTTCTGTTATTTGTACTGTCAAGAAGGCTAATAGAACAGTTATATTCCCCCGAAATCCTTATCCAACTTTCATGAATGTAGGCTAAGAGTTGCTGGTAAAGCCAGTGCTGATGGTGTGAAGAAAACACGTCCTCGTGATCGAGCAAGGGCGATCCCTGCTCCTGGGGCCAATGCTGAGCTGCAAACAAATATTGATGTACGCATGTTGTCAACTTGGAATTTTATGTGCATCTGCATAACATTTTACTTTCTCTAAGGCTAGCAGAAGCATAAGTATTAAAACAAACAAACAAAACTAATTTGAAAAAAAAAAAATGCTGGTAAGAAACAATAAACCATCTTTAAAATCCATAATAAAACAAATTAACAAAATCAAAAGTGCAATTTGTAAACAAACATAGTAGAGATCAGTAAATGACTAGTAAGTTTTCAAATTATTAATTACACGACAAAACTATAAATTACCCTAGATGTAGCTACTACTTAGAAGTCTCCCATATCTTTACTACTAACAAGATCTTTTTGAGAATTATCAACATATTTCATTTGCTTGTCATCGTCGTCCTCATTCTGTCATCCTTCTTCACTTACAATGGTGCTTGCTTCTTTCCCTTCCCTTTTGCATTCCCATTCCCTGTGAAGTTAATAGGAAAAAAAGAATAAGAAAAGAAAATGACAATAATTTCCCAAAGTTCTTGGCTATTAAAAATAACTGAAAAGGTTGAGGCCGGTAATAAGAAGGCGCAAGCCTTATTAAGTGGAGGTGTAAACTTTAACAAATGACATTCAACGCCTTTAAGAAAGCCTCAAGTGAGGCATGCTTCAAGGTTTAAGCCTTAAACCATGTTGAGAAATAGTAATAGATGTAAGCGATTTTGTTCCCAACATGCTGTGGTCGTCACTATCTCTTCTTTTTTGTATACTTTGAGAAATATCTCGGCTATTCATTTGTCACGAGTGTGGGGTTGTTTTGGTAGCCATTTTATATGATAGTCTTCCTAGATATGGTGATTCAGAAAGCTTCTCTATTTGATTCTTCATAGTTCTTGGTTGAGTAGGATCGCAGTTCGAAGTTATGCCTCTGTCGTCGTCTAATTTAGGGATAAAAAGAAAAGCAATACTATGTTGTAGAATATGATGCATGAAACTTTAAATTAGATAAAAGTAACTTATTTATCCCTGTGAACAGAGACGACGACTAATTACGCATGCAAATGCAAAGAGCAAAAGTGAAAAATTTCCTCCTCCACATCAGGATGGAGGACTTGGTTATCCATTGGGATCTTCACATCACCTTGACCCGACCTTTGATCCTCCTGATGTCCCATTCACTTCCATGAATTTGTCGTCTGCAAAAGAGCCCATGCAAACTTGGTCGGGCCCATTGGTGGAACCCGATGCAGTTGGTGCTCCGAGAAGAAAGTCGAAGCCATCAAAGAAGGATCCTCGGAAAGATAAAGATTCTAGTCGGAATAAGGAGAAAGAAATCGTATAATATAGCGTTAATTCTATACTAATGCCAGATCAACATATGAAGGGGAGGAGCAAACTCTTGCAAATTCGCGTATTGTATCTGAGCCGGGAAATTATTAAACGTTTGAGAGGTAAGCATATCTTTTCTTCCACATTCCTTGTTCTTATTATTTTTTGGGATCCTATGAGTATTTTCGTGTTGTAAATGTTCTTTTTCCTTACTTGCATCGACAAATATACACTAGTGAAAAATAATAAGCATTCGTAAATCTTTCTGTGTATGATTTTTTTCCCCGATAGATTTGTCACGGTTTGTATCTGCAGATCCTTTTATCTATCATCCATTTTTATCTCTAATTAAGAGCTTACAAATACATTTATTTTGAAAATGGGATTATCTTTGATTGCTTAAAGCTTAGTAAAATTCAAAATTTTATTATTTTGTGTTTTTCTTCAACAATATTCAATTACGTTCGAACAACTCTTAAATAAATTTTCACGATATTATGCATGAATATCAAACGAGAAAAATACGATGATCCCAACTTCTTCGCAACGCTCCAAAATGCATCATTTCACAGAATTTCAATCGCACATATACATTCACTGTTCAATCACCAAGTCGAAACATAGAGTTTAATGACTATCAAGCATGTTTGGCTGAGCTTAATAAGTATTTAAAAGTAAATAAGTTTCGTACAGGTTAAAGTTGGAAATAAGTATACATGTCCCAATAAGAGTCACTTCCAAGATACGTAAATTTGTTAATTAGAAGTAACAAAAAAGTATTGTATTCATGTATGTTTGGACTCGGGAAAAAACTTAATTTTTTTCTTAAGCTGAGCCAAACATGCTTGATGTCCAAAGACAGTACAAACAACAAAAAGACAGTAAATTAAAAAGAAACCTTAGTTGTTTAGCAAATTACAAATAAATTCATACAACTTCTAAGGATGTGAATTGAAATCAACTCGATTGTTAACATATGATACCAACATAATTATAATACAAAATCCTGCAATATCAAAAATGCATGAGAAGTGTTATCATCTGTTTAATTAGGACATAAGCATCAATGTATATGGATGAAAGGAATCAGAATCGTACCTGATTCACATCATTCGCAAGCAATTTTAGTATCAAAGCTGCTAAGACAAATGGCGAATGCCTGGAAAGCTGATAATGGATAGCTGTAATCCATTGTATACACATCTTTCCCGACTTTTCCAAATTGAAGGATGACTTTCTCATGTTCTGGCCCGGCCTGGCCATTCTCCGGAGAAACCACCAGCTGAAAGTTTTTAACCGACGCCAGAGTTACCCGTCCATGAAAGTTCAAACACCAGCATTGGAGATGTTCATGCCATGCTGGAGCCTTATTACCCAAAACAAGTGATCCATCTCTTTGGCAATCCAATGGTCCAGATAGAGTTTTATCCGAGTGGCTTGATTTGGTCCGAAAAAATGGAATTACTGGAAAGGATTCAGCGCTGCTGATTGGAAAATTAATCTGAGTCGGAGCCACACCTCCAGGTTTGATGGCAGAAGCTGGGATTGCATCCATAACGCACTGCATTCTTCTTGGACCCCTGAATGTTACATAGAATTATTGATATATTATTAACAAATTTGTTTCGTATACCCAAAAACATGGTAAAACATCATTCATATCTCCCGAGGGAATCCCACAAAAGTTAAAGAAGAGTATGATCTTGTTAATTCTCCTCCCTTCGAAGAATGTTTAAGAACATGATAAAAGTATCATTCATATACCTCGAAGTGATGTAAATGTCTTAAAATAAAATTGTTGATATATTCTGGAATTTAGTCCTTCAATAACATGCTAATTTTCATGAAATTTTATCTTAAATGCACAAAACCCAATTTACCAAATCAAACAAAAATGCCAGACGATATGTGAGCTACTGGTTAGGTTATCTATTGTAATGTGGCGTAAATATGTCTAACCTGGCTCCGAGCGCATTCAACTCGTACGATATGTGAGCTACTGGATGGTTGCCAGCAGAAACTTGGGCAGTGCCACCTGTTCGAGTGGAATTACTTTTCACCATTTTGGCTCCGGCAGGAGGCAAAGCATCATATACAACAAACTTGGTTCCCAGGAAATTTGATCTGGTGAAGTAAGAACCTTTTGTCATCAATCCACTTCAAACAACATAAATTGTGTAAAACGAGATAACAGCTTAAATGACACCTTAGTTTTCCTATGTAATTGCCGCTTCCCTTAGACATGTCATCAGCACATAGAGAAATGATGTAGTCCGTGCAGGTTGGTCTCCGACACTTACGAGCTGCAAGAAGAAACTTCCCATTGTCACGCAGTGCTGCCATAGACCAAAAAATGAGTATCAGAGTGAAGCAAGTCACGTCCTGTAAATGCTCTTATTTTTAATTTTAGAAAGATACAAGGCTACGTATCCTGTAGTAATAGACAATATATAAATGGAAAATGGGTCAAAAACACAGTTAATCACTCAGCTCATAACAAAGTTTTATATTAGTCACAAAACTTTATTTTGTTCCATATTTATCGATGAAGTTTGCTTTTTGTTTCAGTTTGTAGCTAAGTTAAAATCCGTTAGCTTTCCCATTGAAGCGTCCAATATGGAAGGCCTCCATTTTGATGTCGCCTCACATGTCGCCCCACGTCAGACATTCCATAACGAAAACTGACAAGATTTAACTAGGTGACCAAACTGAAACAAAATACAGACTTCAGTCAATACTTTGGAATAAAATAAAGTTTAGCAACGAACACGAAACTTCAGTACAAGTAGAGTGATTAGCAGAACACATGAAAGCTCTAATTAAACTAGAGAGGATCAGCAGAAGGGGAGGATTAGCTTTGGAAATATGTGGAATCCAAGATATAGTGGAAATAACAATTGCCCACCTCGAGTTAAACTCTGGTTAAGATAATACGTCTGTGTGGACGGGTTCCGTTTTATAAAACACTGAAGGAGAGACTCTCTTGGGCCAGGCTGCACAGCAGAAAAGAGTTTTTCAGAAGGCAAGAAAGTCTGATTAATAAAATATTTGATTACCTTTCAAAAAAAAGAATGCAAGAAAGTCAAATGTGTTAAGAACAAATCGTTTATATCTTGTACCTAGAAATCTTAACTAAAAATTCATTTGTAATTGTTCTTGGCAGATGAAATAAGCAGAGAATGACACAGGGAAGTATTTTGCAAATATAATTTGGTCAGTTATGGCAATGAGCCTAATTAATACAACAAGATTGCGAACTAAATGAGCTTTGATGTTTTAGTTGTTCAATTCTCTCCTTCGGGTAAATAAAAAACAATTTTGCCAAATGCTGTAATTTTGGTTATGAGAGTCTTATTCAATGCCACAAGGCAAAGAGTGTGTAAAATACCCCATTTAAGACAAACTACGCAAATCATAACAAACAATCACAACTTCATTAGGAATTTCAATGCTCTTGTGGCAACAGGCTATATAGCTGATTAGTGCTTGCAATAAATCTTTCTCCAGACAAAATTAAAAGCTGACAATGCCAGAACTTAAATGGATTCAATGAAATTTGAAATTCATGCCTGAGAATTCTTTCATAAATTTGTCCACAAAATTAATGTATCTTAAGGCCACTATACTATATAAGCGAATGTAACACCATCTCCAAATTCTTAATTCTTTGGTTTCATTTTTCAGAATTAAGTGAAGTTTTCACTATGCTATGCCAAATAAGTAAAATGGGGGAAACTTACATTAGATTTGTACTTGTGTTTGATCATTCATCGAAGTTTATATAGATTGAATTGGAACTAACAGAAATTTTCTTGAATGACTTTTAGAAATTTTGAAAATTATATTCGTGCTCAGAGAATTATTATAATAAGGCCCCGTTTGGTACCCATTTTCTTCAAAATGTATTTTTATCTCTATTCTTTTTAACCACACATTCTTTATTAAAATAATATTACACGTAAATCAAAAACTTTTTCTCATTTTTCAACCATACATTTCCCATCATTTTACTGTTATAAAAATGCATTTTTATATGAAAATGAGTCCCAAACACCCTATAAATTCATAACCCAGATTTATACTCTTTAAGATCAATAAAATAAAACAAATTTTACACAAAATTAACAGCACCAACCAAAATGGCTTCTTTATCTTTAACTCTTTTTCAGCATTAAGTAAAAGATTCAGTATGATAAGCAAAGAGCTAAAGAGAAAAACATAAGGACACCTAAACTTGAAAATTTTTAGAAAATCCTAAAAATTATCATGACAAAACCCTCGATCACAATAATATCACCTACCTATACCAAGATTTTCATCATACAAAATGGATAAACAACCAAACCAATCTAATTCTCTGAAGCATTTCATCTTTGAAATATGATCAGACTCTTTCCATATCAAAATCAGTGCACATTTAAACCATCATACATTCAAATTATCATAAGATCCAAAATCATTATCCACACTCACGCAAAACAAACAAATAATAACCCCAAAAATCAAAAGATAACAACAATCAACAAGGCCACATGCCATCATGAGGAATGCAATTTTCCCAAAAAATTCAGGAATTTTCAAAACTTCCATCATGAGTTCCCTCCAGCTTTTGCACACACGAGCACACACCAACACCTTTTTCCCTTAACAGTTTTCTAGGCAAATCAGACCAACAAGACAAAAACAATCATTTTCCCTCAAAAATTCATCATCTATGCAAAAATTATCATTTTTCTTTGCCATTTCTCTGACCCAGCACTATTGGGCTAGCCCAAACCACCCGCTGGGACCTTACCAAGACACTTGCAGATAAGAGATTCCAAAGAATGAAAAATGGAACCCAGAAAAATTTAGTTGTCGATTTATACAAGAAACATATATAGTTTGATGGAGCCAATCAAAACAATAATGAAAAATGAAAATGGAAATATGAAAATATAGAAATATGGGAACTATTTTTGGATTTTTTATTTTCTGAAATAACGATCAAAACTGTTACCAAAGTGTGAGAGATTTGTGTTATATGGAGGGGGTTATCAGGAGTTTTTAAACAATAAATTTTGAGTAAAAAATGAAATGTGAACAGTTATATTTTGTATTTACTTATTAGTTATTAGTAAATAGGTGAACATTGAAAAATAAATTATGAGTAGTATATGTATATACATACATTTTTTTACATATGTAAAAACACGATTGCATGCAGATTTTAAGGAAATTTCTATTATCTTTGGATTATTTTCTGAGTTTTATATCAAGTACTGATATATTTTCAATGGGAGTTGACGTGGCCCATGGTTAGTTTTAATATATTGAGATTATTTAATTTTCCATTTTAAGATGAAGTTTATATTTTTAATTTTTAAAGTATGAGCTCAGTTCTGGCGAGCACGCAGGACATGGATGCCATTATTTTAGATATGCACAAACTAATTACATAAAAGACAATACTCCAAGAAAATAACCATCAGATTATATATAAAACCTCTTCAACTTAGTATACCTGGCAACTTATTTTTCATATAACAATTTATTGTGTTGAAATTTAGATGGATAAAGCATTGATAATCGAAGATGAGGTTGATTATATATTCAAGAATGGGAAGAAGAAGGGAAGAGAAGAGAATTTGAGCAGAAGTATCAGAGCTGGAATCTGATAGATCATCAAAAAGTAAAGTTTGTTGACTTTGATCAAGAAGCTACAGCTTTCTTTTCAAAACCAAAGAAATCAAGAATTGATCAATGCTATGATTCTGCAGTATCAAGATCATGGCCCTTTGAAGTTCTTGAGGTCGGCTCAATTTTACTCTTGTTTAATTATTTATTCGTAAATTAATTGATTATTTAAGTTGTTATTAAATTATTTTATTAATTTACCATTGAGGGTATCCAACATGGGGGAGAAGACAATTGTAGTTAGCCGCACATGCTGCAAAAGAACACACACAATCTTTAAGCTGTATGAGATATTTGCATCTTTGAAGTTCAAAATCATCATTGCAAATATCACTGCTTTATCTGGAAGCTTTTGAAGACTGTATTCGTCAAGGTTATATTCTCTCTCCCTCTCACACATGCACCTATCCTAACTCAATCCTGTGTTTTAGATTACGTACTGTGACTCTCTGTTTTACACCTCAACGTGAAGTAAACATAATAGAAGTTACAAGTAGCAAAGTGTAGTTTAACACCAGACCAACATGTTACAACACAGTTTCTTTAGCCCCTATGTTTCATAGCATTCTGCTAATAAATTCGTAAACCAGATATATATTCACTAAGATCAATAAAACAAAACAAGTTTTACACAAAATTAACAGCACCAACCAGAAGCTAATAAATTCGTAAACCAGATATATATTCACTTAACAGCACCAACCAAAATGGCTTCTTTTTCTTAATTCCATTTTCAGTATTAAGTAAAAGAGTCAGTGTGCTGTGCCAAAGAGCTAGAGAAAAAACCATACAAACAGAGTAACACCAAAATTTCAGAATCTGTAGAAAAGCATAAAAATTATCATGAAAAATATCCGATCATAATATTGTCACCTACCTACGAGCCATGATTTTAGTTATATGAAATGAATAAACTATCAGACCATAAGTTAGTTCTGAAGCATTTCATATTTGAAATAGGATCAGATTCTTTCCCAAATCATAATCCAAGCTAACAAGAAAAAATAAAAAAAAGAGCAGCTGAAAACAATAAGCAACAGAACTGATAACTTCAAATACTTAAAGAAAAGCAACAGAACTGATAACTTCAAATACTTAAAGAAAAGTATCAAAGATTTCAACCTGCTTAACTGATATGGGAAAAGTGAATTCCCCAGAAAACTCCGGAATTCTCACAACCTCCATCGTGAGTTCCCTCCAGCTTTTACACACACCAGCAAATGCCACCACGTGTTTTCTCAAAGGCCATTTGGATTCAGACTCCTCTATTTTAATCAAAACTTCCCTTAACAGCTCTGGAGGCAAATCTGACCAACTGCAATAATTTTCGCTCAAATTTTCATCATCAACACAACAGTAATCATTTTCCCCCCTTTTTCTAGACCCCATCACAATTGAGCAGTCCTGAATCACCCGCTGCGACCTTGATTTCAATCCCAATTTCATGGCGCCACCGATTCTTGTAACTTCCCCGCGGATTACAAACTAAAAAAAACTAGTGGAAACGATATTTCGAAGCAGGAAAAATGGAAACCAGAAAAGTTTAGTTGTCAATTTTGACAAGAAACACATATAATTCGTAGAGGCGATCAAAGCATTCTGAAAATTGACAGTGGCATTGTGAAAATATCGAAAATGGTAAATGTAGATATTTTTCTTTCTTCTGAATTTATAATAAGACCAAACAGAGATATTTTTGTGATATGGATTGAGTTTTTAATAAATTTTAATGTTGAATAATAGATTTTAATTTCTAATAAAAATTAGGGAAAATTGCAGTCGAGGTACCAAACTTTTTATTTATTAACAGACTTTGTCCAACCTTTTAGCTTGTGTCATCCACGATACCAAACCTTTCAAAAACTCGCGGTGAAAGTCCAAATGGATGGAAATTATTAATTTGACAGTTAGTTGACCAAAGATTTAACATTGACCATTATTTTGACTAGTTTTAAAAAGATAAAATGGTAACTTTATATTTTTCAACCAAAAAAAAATAATTACAATATATTAATAATTAAATCAAAACACAAAAACACTATTAATCTTTTTCTCCATTCACCCCCTCCTGCTGCTGGTTTATTTAGTTATTTTTTTAACGGGTTGATGTAGGTTTTTGTTCATTTCTTTGGTGCAATAATTCAATACCTTGAAAGGAAGAAAAATAAAAAGAACATAAGCCAGAAAATTTGTCGGGGGGGGGGAAAAAATTGGAGTTAATGGAAGGATGTTCAAATTTGAGAGATGATTCATTGTTGCACGAAGTTGAAAATGCTAAGGGGAAAGTTGGATTTGGTTTTGATCTCGATTTTCGAATTGAGGAATGTAGGGTTGATGCATGTAAGGAAAGGCTAAGGAGGTTGTTTGATCAACTACTTGTGGCTTTTATGAGAGAAAAGTCTGTCCGCAAATGCATTAGGCTTCTTCCGACTTTGTGCGGTGATGGACGAGCAATTGATTTGTTTAAGCTCTTGTTTTGAGGAATAAATTCTGGAGATTTGTTGTGGAGGAATGTGGGTGGGTGGATGATCGATTTTGGTGGGATTTGATTTTGTGGAGTGGGTGGGCAGGGGGTGAATAGAGAAGAAGATGAATAGTATTTTTGTGTTTTGATTTAATTATTAATATATTGTATTTTTATTTTTTTTGGTTGAAAAATGTAAAGTTATCATTTTATCCTTTTAAAATTAGTCAAAATAATAGTTAATGTTAAATCTGGTCAACAAACGGTCAAATTAACAATTTTCATCAATTTGGACTTCCACTGCGAGTTTTTGAAAGGTTTGATATCGTGGGTGGCACAAACTAAAGGTTTGGACAAAGTATGCTGATAAACGAAATGTTTGATACCTCGGCTGCAATTTTTCCTAAAAATTAAGGGGAGAAAAACAATGCGGGCCCATTAATTGGATGCTTGTCGGGGCCATGGGCCATAGCATATCGGATTTCAGTATATAGTAATAATGACAGCTTATTAATATTTTTTCTATAGCGATTATAAAAAAAAAAAAAAATGTATGTATATATTTACTATACATTAAAAAAATGATATAAACAAAGTTTTACTGACTCGGATAAATTTAAAAAAAAAATGAAAAAATAAACAAAATAGAAAAGGACGTATAATATCATAATCAATATTTACTATACACCCTTGAATACTATACACTCGTATAATAGAAAGGACTTTTTAACTTTTTTTTTTTGGATAATTGGATGAGTAATAGTATATAGTTCCATTGGGATTCTAACTCCAGTTTAGGTGACGATGGATGATAGGCTAAATGAAAGATGAAATTAAATGACTTATTTAATTTCATCTATCATTTAATACCAAATTAAGGCCACTTAAACTGGAGTTGTAATCTCAATTGGACTAAATAAGATTACTCTAATTGGATTGTGCCATTTTATATAGGGAGCAATTCATAAATAAACTTTTAAACCTTATTTTATTCTCAATTACCATTTTCAAGATTTTTTTATATTGCGTTACACGTATTTCACCACTTGGATATCTCATCATCACCGTTACTTGTAACATAGCGTGTTAATCTCACTTTGTTGCATATTTTCATTGTCACCATAACGATCATGCACCACAATCAATTGTAACATTCAGTGTTAAACCACCACCATTACTATTACTTGTAGCGTATCCTATTACACTGTCTTCATTACATGACTTATAACAAACCATGTTTCGTCATCATCACTAAATCAGTGCCATTAGATTTGTGCCACCACCATCACTTGCCGAACCTGCACAACCTTCATTACCACCAAAATACTATTTCTCCCATCATTAGGAAATTGTATGAAAATCATGATTTTTGAATATAGATAGAATTAGCAACTACATGAATTTTAAAATCGCTGAAATCCGTCGAGTGACCTGAGTTAGATATAATATTGCACATATTTATGAATTGAACGAGATTCATTATTCTCATGTGATAGATTTGATTGTGCATCTTATCTATAATTTGATAAATTCATTCATTTAGAAAACATTCATCTCAATGAAATCAACTTGTCAATATCAAATAATTTTGTCTTGAAAGCTAAAACAATTAAATATTAGACATTGATAATATACTTTTGTCTTCAACATACTAAAAAGCCATGTAAATTTATTTTTCCACAACTGCTACTACTGCTCGAAGGAGAAGGACATACGACAAAGGAGTATGTGAAAGGAAAGAGTGAGAAGAGAGCTATTCGAGGCTACTCGACTTGATAGGGAAGGACTTTTTTGTATGCTTTGCAAAGGATAACGTGAAGCGAGGAGTTAAAATCTCTCCTCGTCAACAACTGATTTTTTTTAAAAGATGAACGCGTTAAGAGTTCAAATCCATCGTAATCCAGAACAAACCCAAAAGAGAAAAATGTCTATTTGAGTGAAATTTATTGAACCATTATAGTCAAAATCTGCATGATTGTTCATGTTCTTGAAGCCACCATACCAAAGCAAAAGGATTCTTTCTTATCTTCTTTGCTTTGGGCCTCTTGTTAGGTAGCTATCATTACTCACCACTCACATAACGCACGTGCTGGACATTGTAGAATAGAAATATCCTTTAAATATTTAAAAGATAATAAGAAATAAAATATCTAGAATCACATTGGGGGCAAAGAAGATGAAATAACCCAGAGTTTCTCTTGAGCAAGAGTCAAGTTGTCGGCCCAGTTTATATATCTTGATTTTTAAATGGATTGGGATTTAAGTCCAATAAGGTAGACTTGTAAAAAATTACAGGCCCAGTAAGAAAATGATGATTTTTGAATATAGATAGATTTACAGCTTTTACACTAATTTTTAAGTGGACGAGATCTGTCGAGTGGTCTAAGTTCGAGATGATATTGCACGTGTTTATAAATTGAATGAGATTCAAACTGAAAAATGTTATCGTCCTGATGGACTTGATTGTTCATCTTGTCCTCAATTTGATACAATTATAATCTAGAGGCACTTAAAAATAACGAAGAAAAATCGTTTCGTTTTGAAAACATCCATATTAAAGAAATCAACTTGTCAGCCCTGAAAGCTAAAATAATTAAATATTAGACATTTACTTAATATAGTTTTGTCTTCAAGATATTAAAATGCCATCTAAATTTGTTTTTCCACAATTGCTACTACTGCTCGAAGGAGAAGGACAAATGACAAAGAAGTATGCAATAGGAAAGAAAAAGAAAAGAGCTATTCGAGGCTATGAGACATGATAGGGAAGGGCTTTCTCATAGTGAGTGCTCTCTCACTTTGATCGATCCTTGAAAGTTCTAGATCGATGTGTATGGCATGAGAACGTTATTAGGATCGATGATTAGCAAATAAAGTAATGTTTTAGCTTTTCTTATCCTCTATTCCCAACCAATAAGTAGAGTGAAGGGTTTCCTTTTCCTCTTGTAAGAGTTATTGATCTCATTCCATACGAGACTAGTGATTTCTCTTTCAACCTCTTAGTCTCTCGAGCAACTTCCAAGAGTCGTCTTAGAATATTACCTCTTTAATATACCAAATTATTTTAATAAAAGTTTAAATTTTAATGAGGGGAAAATTTTATTTCGAGAGATCAACCCATGAACGAGAGTTCAAGACATATAATTGAAGATGCAGCATGTGATTTCTTGAGCAATCCATGTGATAGCGTCAATCATGCCTTCTGGTTGGATCTCCTAATTTGCTCTCAATATGAATAAAAAAAACAACATTATTATTTTAATTGAAACCTATAAAACAGAGACTATCTTTAAAATATTCTATTTAAGCTAAATTAAGATATTTAGGGCATGTTTGGTAGTGATTTTGAGAATTGATTTTTTGATCATTGTGATAAAAGTGGAGACTACCCGTGAGAGAAGAAGTCAAAAATTAAGGCTGGAATAATGAAATAATGGTCAAAAAATCAATTATTTGGGGGTGAAAAATCACTCCCAAAAGGGGTCTAAAACATATTTAGGTTTTAATTTATAATTGTAACATGAAATTAATTTCAAAATTGGTAATATAGAACATAAATTTGATTTTGAAAACCATATAATTTATTACTAGTCATTATTTACTTTTTCAAATATTAAATAACATAAGTTAATCCCTACTCAAAATTATATAAAAAAATTAATGATATTAAAAATCGAATTAAATTCAAAATCGATATGTTGATAACTCAAAGGTGATAACAGGCGAGTTCTAAATCCATTCCATTCGATCACGACATTGACATTTCTTAGGCAACTATCTAACATATTTCAATCCTCTAGTTACTTGAGAAGTAGATGAAAAAAAAGATAAAAATATCGTATTGTCGTTTCAAAAGTGATTTCTGTACCTCGAATAAAGTTTCTCTCTTTTCTCACATCATAGGGTCGTCCTTGAAGTCTCTTGAAATTTCACCCTCCCTATATTTCTCTATAAACATCTTCACATACAGTTAATTGTGTTTATAATATACTACACATGAAATATTGTTAAATTTTTTATATTTTTCCTCAATAAAATTTGATATACTTATGGCATTGCAATTAAATAAATATAAGAATCTTTATACCTACTTTTTAAATGTTCCCCATCAACTGAGAAGTGGAAGGGAACAATGTGCAAACGTGGCTTAATTATGGACTTTGCATCTTAAGATTGTGAAACTGAAAAGGATCGAGTATTGGCATCTTATGCTTGCTTTCGAGTTCTTGTAATCCATTTATCCTACATAGGGCACAATCTTGTTTCATCAAACACTTGCCACTATAAGGGTATTTTAGTCATTTTACAATTTTATAGTCGAGTTATAGCCGTTAACTAATTTACGATATTTTTTTTTACCTAACTATAATTTGGTCGAACTAAATTATTCATTGATTATGTCCGGAATTTTATAAATATTAAAGATGTATTAATATATCCAAATAAATTATGAAGCTCGTTTGGACGGAAGTTCAAGATTTTTGTCTTCAAAAATCACGTGTCGACTTACATAGTTAACGATAATTTGAATATAAAAATCCATCTTAAGCATTTCAATTTGCTCACTACCATTTCAAATCCAATAAAAATAGATTAAACGTATCTATAAACCCAATCATATGATGAAAAGTTGCCGTAGAAAAAAAATCATACCAACGACAATGGCATAAGAATTTGGAATTGCCATTCCACTACTTTATGCATGCCAAGCACTTTAAAGATTTAAGATTGAGAAGAATATAAATATGTAAAATGAAAGTGACACCAAATGACATAAAGAATGAGCACAATAAAAGTTTTATATTTCGTATTTTTTTATTCTTTGGTGATGGAAATCATGGAGGTTTTCATCTTTGAGTTTTTGGTATTTCTTGTAACACTTAAATTACGCTCTTTCAAATTCAAAATATTGACTTTTTTTATTTGAAGAAATATAAAATTGACTTTTCCGATGGATAATATGACGTTTGAAATTATTCATATCTTTATCTATTTATTTGAGTTTACATAATTAAGTTTTTAGGGTGAACGTTTATAAATCAACAATTCAACAAATAGATTTCTATTTTCAACGTATTTTTATCAGCTTTTCATCACAATTTACTAGAAAATCTAAAGAAACAATTATATTAAGAAATAGCGTCACACATCTATAACCTAAAAAAGGTCGGAATATAGTAACTAATTCCAAATAATATATATACATTTATAAAGATTAATATGATGTGACAATTTGTGATCAAATACACGGCATGAGAGCTACTAGAAAACAATTCTTGGACGGCTATTGTTAAATGAATAAAGTTAAGTGTGCAAACAAGGTTAACATTGTTAAATACCATTGATCCTTGAAATTTCAAATCATTTTTCAATTTTTTTATTTTAAAATTATTAATTAATATTCCTCCGTAGAACCTTTTTTTTTTCTCTCTTGAAAAATGCAAGGTTTTACGAGTTACTTGTATTAAAGCAACGATTTTAGTACTCACTCGTATTTGTATTTTCTTCAAAACAGGTAAAATCAAATAAAGTTGACTCAATTTTCTAAATTCTTTTTCAACCATGCATTTTATGGAATTCACAAATTTTATTAGCTTTTCAACTACACATTTTTATCAAATTTTATCCAAATCGACTAAAAAATTAATTTTTATCCAAACCCAACACGGGCTAAATCAACTAATACAAATATCATTTTCTTTTATTAATTTGCTGTTTAAAAATATACACGT
>NC_036253.1:2979769-3017575 GCF_002742605.1 Olea europaea var. sylvestris | reverse complement strand
ACTTTCAAAATTAAGGTAAGAAACTTATGTACAAGTGATTTGTTTCATTATAATCTACACGTGTGAACTAACCAACCATGACCATAAGAAGTACACGATAACAAATTATTCCTATATGCTCTTGTTTAGATTAACAAGATTTGACATGGGTTTAAACTATGAATTTTCAACCACAATGTTATAATCTAGAGGATAAGCCAGACTCAAAATGACAGGCAGTTCAAGTCTATCAAGGAGCTGGCATTTTCTGCGCCCAAAATCGCATTAAATAGCAGGACAAAACAAATTAACATGGTCCTGCCTGTCCTATTTTGATATCTATCCAGTTATCACATGAAATCGAAAAGCAATTGTGCTTATACATCTGTACCTTTATATTACATTTATTTCGTTTTTAATTTCTTCTCTCACTTATGACATGTTTAATCTATAATGACAGGTAGAACTTCAATTTTCACTACAATGACTTGGGCTACCGGACCTGTAAAAGGCCTGGTAGTGCAATCCCTCTCACAGTTCGGGATGGGGGTGGACTTTTGAGGGGTATTTTTTTAATCATGGGGCCCACCGAGGTGAGAGAAAATGGTAGATGAGCATTTGTATGTATGATATTAAAAGCATTAATAACTGATAGTCGTAGTTATTATTGTGATTTTGTAAATTTTCCTCTCTGCTTGAGATTTTATTAAATCTCGACTTTGAGCATGTGCCTGTAACTAAGAAAGTGAAAAATAGATAAATTATAAAATTAGATTAAATTAAATTATTAGTATTATATTCATTTTGCAAAGATTTTAATGTATGGTGCTATGTTCATGATTTATTTTATTTTTTTCCCCTTAAATTTAAAGTTTGATAAGACCTCAAATAATTACCAGAAATAGTAAGTTCCGGAGAGTAACAAACTTTCTAGAGTTCAAATCTGAATTGTCTTCCTTGTACAAATTCATGTGGTCCTCGTGAAATAGAGTATAAGATATCAAAAAAAAAATATTAATAAACGTGTGTGGCCGATGAGGTAGACTCCAAAATATTAATGATAACTTCAAAGTCATGTTATTGTCAAACACGTCAATTCGAGTAAAAAATTATTTGAATTATTCGAACAGAGCTCTTTCAATAATTCATCTGATATTCGTTCTTCTTTATCTTCATCCTTTGTATAATTGAGTTTGTCAACTCAATTATTATTTGTCTATTGAAAATATATTTTGCTTATATTTGTGTAAAGCCAACTTAGAATTTCTAAAATATCGTATTCACATAAAAAAACAAAATTAGCCCACTTGAATAATACACGATCACAAGTTGCCATGCGTGTAGATGTTCATGCAGATCTCTATGCAACTATATCGTCGTCTTCCCGTGTTTGAATATCTAATTTATAAGAATATTGATACATAGTCTCTAAATATATGAATATGTAATTTAGAGAATATCAAAAAATATTAAAATTATTTTTAACTACCTTCAAACTTGTTGATGTTACGCCTTTGCTTTTCATTGTCAAACATGGTACTAGAGATGGAATCCTATGATTTATTTTTATAATGATAGGTATGAATTTAAGTTTTTGGCTAAGGTAAGTGGAAAATTTAATAACAAAATGGCCAAAAATAAAAGATTCGATAACCCGACACAATCATGGATATAAGCTGTCTCCCTTCTATTTCCTTCCAAATATCTCCTACCCCACACCCACGGTTCAAAAGATCTACGGTCAGTATCAAAATATCGTATCATCTACGGTCATCATCACTCCAACTGTACTTTTATACGTATCAGTTCTTATCTCTATGCATACACAAACATATATATATATATAGAGAGAGAGAGAGACAGAGAGAGAGAGAGAGAGAGAGAGAGAGAGGAGTGACATGTTTGGCTCTCCTCAAAAATCAATTTATGATTTGTATTAGGGCTGGACAACGAAACTGTAAAACCGAATCGAAACCGTTTTCCTAAAACCGTTAGTTTGATTCCATGTGGATTCGTCAACGTTTTAATTTTGAACCGAACCAAACCGCTTCGAAATGGTTTGATTTACGTTTCAATTTTTACAAACCGTTTCAAACTGCCAAATTGTTTATCCAAAAAATTTTTGAAAATAAGTTAATCTAAATTTTGTTTAACCCAATTAAAACTTAACACATTTCAATTAAAAATATACATTTATATTAGACATAATTTAATTAAACTCAAATCGACAATTATACATCTCGATTAATTAATTAATCATATCAAATATTTATGAGTCATCATAACCGTGAATGTAAAACCCTCAAATTGGATAAAGTGTTGAACAATTGATGCTAAACCACATTCATCTATTCTCCCTTACAATTGAACAGACAAGAAAATCTAGATTTTAATTCAAACGTGCACATTTCATTTCCTTCTAATAATTTTTCTCAAATTCAAGTCAAATTATCAAAATTCTTTTATTTTTTGGTAATTATTTTTATATTTTTATTGGTAGTTATATTATCTTGTTTAATAATTATCAGTTTGTCGGTATCTCTTAAAGTAATTCACCAATATTTAGATTTAGCAGAAACTTTGAATGATTCACAAAAAGTCATAGTAGCTAGATACTTTTGTATTTGAATTTTTTTAATAGTTTCCTTTTATTAATTATTTTATATCATTTAACTATAATTAATGAATTTATGTACTATATTTTCATATTTATGAAGAAAATGAATCATGTATTAAACTTGCAGATAGACGCCATTAGTATTGATCAAGAGTTTAAAATATTTATATCATGTTATTGTATTATAATGATTATAATTATATAACTTTGATTTGTAATTTTTTTAATAATACAATTTATATTTTAACATAAAATTTTAGACTGATATTTATGATTTAACTTATTTGATATATACTAATTTTTTTGTTAAACCGTGATTTTAAATCGAACCGAAACGAAAAAAATGGTTTGGTTTAGAAATAGAGGTAGTTTGGTTTGGTTTGAAAAAATTTCGAACCGCTTTAGATGGTTTGATTTGAAAATTTGTCTCAAACCTTTCAAATCGAATCGTGTTCATCCCTAATTTGTATGTTTTCTCTCTAAGTAGCAGAAGTTAATTTATTTAGATAAAGAGCATACGAGTTTAGTTACTTTAAATTAAATGTCGCTATTTATTTATTTATTTATTTTTTAAAAAACTAGTCCGATTATTTGATCTGGGCAACGGTTTGAGTCTTGATCCTTTATATTTTCTACGTCAATGTCCAGGAGGGCTTCTAAAATATTATTTAAAATGAATAACTTATTTAATTTCTCAACAAAAAAAAAATTATAAATTTTAAAACTTGTAAGCTCGAGGTCATTGACATAAATCAAGTTAAAACTCCGAATATAGGCTAAATACATGTGCTTAGGAGGTATTTTTATATATATACCTTTCATACATTTTACCTGTCGATTTCCCTCCCTCTCTCTCTCTCTCTCTCAATTGCTTTCTCGGTCTAGAATTTTCGGTTGCCTTTGAGAAAAACTCAAATTTCAAGTATTTTATAAAGTAATTTTGGGAAAAGTACTTATTTCCTTCTTGAATCCTCATTACATCCGTTTTCAGAAGCAAAATTTGATTCGGAAACGTGATTTCCAAGGGTGGACAATTAGTTAGAGCAGCGGGTGCTGTGATTTTTCAAAAGTAAAAGATTATCTGTTACTTGATTGAATTCTACAGTAATTCTCTGCATTATCGTTGAGTACTAATTTGACTTTGATTTGTATAAATTTGGGTGATTTTGGAGGCTAGATTACTTTGTGGTGAGAAAATTTAGTTTCTGGTTGCGTTTGAGCTTCAGATTTGGGATCTAATTTAATTTTGAAGAATTTATCCAATATTTTTCTGGTGAGTTCTTAACTTCTGTTTTTATGCATGGATATGTATGTGATTTTGCTTGTATATCTGGTGTCTGTATAAATGATTGAAGCATGGGAATTTTTTTTTTTTTTTTTTTTATTCATTCATTCTTAGTTTCTATATTTAGGAAAAAAGTTTGAGCTTTAATTTATTTTGTTTATTAATCGAGTAATACTATATGTTCCAATTGCAGGGTTGATTGGCTGGGAAATTTGATCTCAGTTTTATGTGTGAAGTCCAGAGATTAAAATTCTGAATATCGAATTGAATTGAGATATTAACTGCTGAATCTGAGCTTGTTAAGAAAGAATGGTGTTTGTTTTGGGAACTTTATTAGCAAAGATGAACAATCTATCGACATCAGATCATTCATCCGTGGTCTCCATTAACTTATTTGTTGCGCTCCTGTGCGCATGTATTGTGATCGGTCATCTATTGGAGGAGAATCGTTGGATGAATGAATCCATTACCGCGCTTGTAATTGTAAGTATATATACACACGTGTTTGATTCGTGCATACACGTGGATTTGGACGTGTGTTTTACTCGTTATATGTGTGTTTTAATCCATATTGATCATTAATTGACAGGGCGTATGCACTGGAGTTGTGATTCTATTAATAAGTGGAGGAAAAAACTCGCATCTTTTGGTGTTTAGCGAGGATCTTTTCTTCATTTATTTGCTTCCGCCAATCATTTTTAATGCTGGGTATGTAAAATATTTTAAGCATTCTATTCTTTTATTTGGAGAATAGTGGTACTTGTATTAATGATTTTATTAAAACGTTCTTTATTTGTGATCTTTTCTTTGAATTGAAAGGGACTATCAGGTTTGGTATTAATTGTCTTCACAAGAAACAATTTATTCAAGAAATTACAATTTATCGAGACAGTAAATTAGCCAAGTTAGCAAAGTGCAGTTGTTTGTGCAATGATGATGCTAAGTGACATGGTTTGCTTTGCTCGAATCATCAGGTTCCAGGTTAAGAAGAAACAATTCTTTCGCAATTTCACGACTATAATGCTGTTTGGAGCAATTGGTACTCTCATATCCTTCATCATCATATCATTGGGTAAATCCTTTTGCCTCTGTTATAACTTATTACTGTTTATAACCAAGTAGGGAAGTTCTCTTTCATTTTTCTAAATTTTTACCATGAAAAGTGGAGTCTGTGTTAGTAAAAGTCTGGATTGTGAAGTTCTTACATGCTAGTCTTGAGTTTATTCTGCACCCTTCTCCAGTTTAAATAGCAGTAAAAGTGAAATTGCTTTCATAAAACAGCATGAACCAGAGACTGATTCTCACTTGGATATTAATACCTAATTGTCGCAATTTTTTTTAAGACTAGTTCTTCACGTAGCTCCTAATCTGTAATTTGTATCTTACTATTATTTTCCCATATCCTGATGGAGCAATTGTTTTCCTGGAAAAGAAGAACATGCATGAGAGTGTGAGCAACTTCAAGCAATATGGTTTATATGGAACTTCTTGTCCTCCTTTCTCTGCTTAAGTGGTGCTCATTTTTAAAGATAGACTGGAAACATTTAAGGGAAATAATTGAAAAGAAAAGGAGATTTCTTTTGCTGAAATTTTTTTACTGTTAGTAATTCATTTGTCTCATGATTTAGAATATAACTAATGATCTTTTTTTTTATTACTATCTCTAAATTTTGTACCAGGGGCCATTACCTTTTTCCGAAATATGAATCTCGGTCTCGCAATAGGAGATTATCTTGGTACATCCGCCCTCTCTCTTTAATCCCTCTTAATTGTAGCTAATAATTTTTTTCTGTTACTCACTACACTCACTTTCTTCCAGCAATCGGAGCAATTTTTGCTGCAACAGACTCTGTTTGCACCTTGCAGGTATATTTTGTTACTTTATACTGTTGACTTCGGAATCAGGAATATAGTCTTATGCATCAACTCTGATGGTGCAGGTGCTTAATCAGGATGAGACTCCCTTGCTATACAGTCTAGTGTTTGGTGAAGGCGTTGTAAATGATGCGACATCTGTGGTGCTCTTCAACGCAATCCAGAACTTTGACCTTTCTCATATCAGTACAAGTGCAGCTCTGCAGCTAGTTGGAAATTTTTTATATTTATTTATTACAAGCACCGTGTTGGGAGTTGTTGTAAGTCTCGTTCCTTTTCCACCCCCACTGGAGCTTGTGTCCATTCGAGCCTTTGTATTCTTTTGAATCACGTGATTTGTAAGTTGTAACGTTTGTTCTTATACTGCAGGTTGGACTGCTTAGTGCATACATCATAAAGAAGCTGTATTTTGGAAGGTCTGTGTTCGATCACCATACCGGCAACTTTTCCTCTCGCCCTTAATTAAGTTGAAACTTAAATTTGTAAATTTATTTTATTAAAACATTTATGTTCCACAAGAGCTCGAAAAACTTCATAGGGCACATTAGATTCCATCAAAGTCAGAGTTCTTGTGTGCCAGACGTGCCCTTTTTACCACCGTACCACACAATGAGAATTTTGAAACCTTGCTGGTGGTTCTTTGTTAATCTTTTGATGGTTTTTGATTCATTTGTTAAATACCAATGGGTGATTACTGTTAAATTCCTCACAACTAACTTCTGATCAATTCCAGGCATTCCACCGATCGTGAGGTTGCTATTACGATGCTGATGGCTTACCTTTCATACATGCTCGCCGAAGTAAGTTTTTCAAACATTGTATTTTTTTGTTGTTCTGTGTGGAGTTCTATGCCTTTGAACTTAGCTGTTAACTTTCTAACTTGATTTATCTTGCAGTTATGTAATTTAAGCGCTATTCTTACCGTATTCTTTTGTGGGATTGTGATGTCGCATTACACTTGGCATAATGTAACTGAGAGCTCAAGAGTCACCACCAAGTATGGGGTCTCTTACAATACTAGACATTTTGATGCATGTTATTGTGCTTATGTTTTGCCCTCGTCCCCATGATAAATTTCTATTAATGTATATCATCAACTCTTCTACAGGCACACCTTTGCAACATTGTCATTTGTTGCCGAGATATTCATATTTCTTTATGTTGGTATGGATGCTCTCGACATTGAGAAATGGAGAGTTATAAGTGACAGGTATGTTAGCTGAGTAAATGAAAACGGTCACCACGACATATTTGGTGGACTATGAACATGTTTGGTGAAGCTTAAAAGTTACCCTTTTATCAGGTTTTTAGTTCAAAACCTCTTTAAAAGCAAGTAACTTCCCCAAAAATTACTTTTTACCTCTTTTAAGCTTAGCCAAACTGCACCAATAGTAATGGGGATTTAATTAAGGTTGGTTAGATGTAATTTTTAATTTTAATTTTTTTGGTTCCTTCTCAATTGTCAGCCCCAAAACATCAGTATCCGTGAGCTCTATTCTACTGGGATTGATTTTGGTTGGAAGAGCAGCCTTTGTTTTCCCTTTATCATTCTTGTCCAACTTGACCAGGAAGTCTCCGTTTGAAAAAATTGGTTTTAAGCAGCAAGTATGAGCTTAAACATTCTCATTTCGAAGTACGATATTTTATATTTACTTGGCCTATCTAATAATTTTACCAATTGTAATTTGCAGGTCACAATATGGTGGGCTGGTCTTATGCGAGGCGCTGTTTCCATGGCTCTTGCTTATAACCAGGTACACTGTGTTTGTGCGCGCGTGCGCTTCAGGATGGTTATGCCGCAATCTGTGGAGAAACTCATCCGTGGAAAAAAAAAATATAAATAATGTGCTCAACATGAGTCATATTCTATAATGCAGGAATAATCTGACCGAATCATTATTTTTTTTATTTTATGCAGTTTACAAAATCAGGACATACTCAGCGATATGGAAATGCTATCATGATTACTAGTACCATATCAGTTGTTCTTTTCAGTACAGTGGTAAGACATCTAACACATGGAAGAGCTAGACACTTAATAGGAAAAATATAGAAACAATAGACTAAGACTCGTTCCTAACTACATGAATCTTTTTTCTCACCACTTCGATCATGTAAGCAACTCTTTTTCTTTTGGCAGACTTGTTTGGCTTTTGTGAAAATTACATTTTTGGGGCAATTTTAATTTTAAAACCTACTTTTTTTATTGGTAAACTTTGCAAAGAAAGTAATTTTACTCTTTTTTAAGGTTTGCGAACATGCTATAAGTGTAATTTCAGAAATGAGCACTCAATTTCATGTTTCATTATAAGTATTTGCAATTATTCTTTCGACTCCTTGCAGGTGTTTGGCTTGATGACTAAACCTTTGGTGAGGCTCTTGCTTCCCTCATCAAAGCGGTTAAGCAGAATGATTTCTTCAGAGCCAGTTACTCCAAAATCCTTCATCGTACCACTTCTTGGCAATGAACATGATCCTGAACTTGATATGGACGAACAAAATATTGTTGACAGTCAGAATTCAGAAGCTAATCAAGGCGATCGAAATTTGCCTCGTCCAAGCAGTTTAAGGATGCTCTTGAGGAAGCCTACACACACTGTCCACTATTACTGGAGAAAATTTGATGATTGCTTCATGCGTCCTGTTTTTGGTGGACGGGGTTTTGTACCATTTGTTCCAGGTTCTCCAACCGAACAAACTGTGCAACAATGGCAAGAAGAGTCCAAACGCTAAGCATCTAGTTGAGGGTGGCCCATGCAATCAGGTTTTGGCTTTTCGCTTGTTAATATTTTGTAGTGTTTTTCTTCGTGTGGATGATAGTGGTGTCTAAATTAGCATATCACAAATTTATACATTGCAGTGGTATTGGTCTGATTCTTGATTTCTACAACTACCCAATCGTTCATATTTTGGGAAAATCCGGCAGGTTGTCCCCTCCCTGGCCCAGGTTTTGGCACACCAAATCGGTGTATATTTTTGTAAGCACATAACATATCTTTGTGTATGACTTACTGTAAATTGTTTTCACCTTACATTTGAGCTAAAATCAGAATGCAATTATAATTTTTTGGTTTCTGTGGATTATGATGTTCTATGCTGGAATTGTTTTTGACGTTTTTGGACATTAGGGACCTTTGGCCTCGATAAAATATCTATTCTGCTGAACTGAATAGGATTTATATTTTTAGACGAAATCGTTCAAATGTAGTATGGTGCCACTGTAAGTTTAACTTTCGACTTTTCACGTGAGTCACTATACTTTCTTTTCTTTCAAATTGGTTACAGAGATTTTATTTATTTATTATTATTATTTTAAGGTTAAAATTCACTAATTTTTCTATTATAACGCCCTACATAATGGGAAATTCTTCCAACTTAGACATTGTATGTGAAAAGCTAATAAAACTTGACTCTGAAGGAAAAGCAAACTTCATTAAGCTCGCATAAAATTTCAATGTGCGTGTTTTTCATTCACCATTTAGCGATGACGGTACTAGTTTCACATCAGAATTTTGAACAACAGATATGGCGACAAGCTTAGAAATCACAATACTTATACATGAAATGGGTAAAAATTTCAAAGTTCGCATTAAGTTTTATTACATTCATTATTGCAAAATATCGTTAAGAGCTATTAACAATCATATATATTAAAATATTCTTTACAATTCAATTATTTCAATAATATCTTACTTTTATTTAATAAACAATAAACAATTATTGTTATTCATGAAATTTGTGTTATTAATTCTCAATTAATTAACATTCACATTAACTCAAATTCAATGAATTTTGAATTAAATGAATCTAGAGTCATTATAGATAAATTTATTCATATTCATGTATCTAGAAATTTTAATGGATGTTTAAATTTATGTTTTAACAATTAATTTTTATGTATCAAATGTAATATAAAAAGATTGCTCATTTATAATATTTCATCATTATAAAAAATTTTAATCATAGAAATTGAGTTTTGAAGAATACAATTTGAGTATAATTTTCTTTTCTCAAGTTTCTATGCTAAATTTTATTTTCTATAATTCGTCCAAAACTCATCAAATCCTCCAACAAATTAATACCAAATATTAACTTTTTCATCACTTATAAAATATTTTAAAATAACGTACAATACACGTTCAACTTTGACTAGTAGTACAAAAGATGTCATAATGAACCATTCACTGAAAACACTGTTATCTGTCATATACTGGATTAAAGTTCTTGCGCGGCAAGCTTGAAATTTTTACTTAGCACGTAACATCAACCCGATAGTGAGACAAACCAGGGCGACCATGCAAACGAACAATGGGGGGAAACCAACTCGAACTTTTATCTTTCCCTTCGATCTCCTCAACATTGCCTGTAAAGATGGATGGAGACCAAACATCAACAAGAAAGACGAAGCCATGATAGCATTTAATCAAATCTATCAAAGACACACAGGCCAGAAAATATGGAGACCAAGACCAATCCGATGAATTTAAGGTTATCCGCCAACTCGGGAGTGGGGGATGATATCAACAAATTACGGTAGCAAAACGAGATTTTGATACGAGTATGCCAACATAAAATCTTAGTAAACAAGGAAAAAAATTATAAAAATGTAGTTTACCCTCTGTATTTTCCTTGAAAACCTGATAATTCCTTTGTTTATCAGAATAGGTTAATTACCCCCACTGACATAGGAAACAAAACCCACGGAACAAATAGAGAAGTATTGGGATCTCCCATTATTTTCCATTCAGCCATTACGAGAAAGAATAGATAGTATTTTAGGGAAGATGGCAATGAATAATATCTTTAAAACATAATAGGATAAAAAGTAGCGTAGGATGTCACCAACCAATTCTTGCTTTAATGTTTCCTTCTCGTGAAGGGCGCTGCTGTTTTCTTCTTTTAGCTTCGTGATGGTATTTTCAGCCTGCAAAAAAAGTAAGAGATGACGGTGCTAAGCATTTTTCAAAGAAGCACAAATGAACATTAATTGACGAAGTGAGAAAAAATAGTCAGTCAACAGCGTAGCAATTTTTCCCAGGTCTCCTTTCAGAGGAGAGGTTCAAACCACAAAATTTAGTCTCCTACTAATATGCACTTACCATATGAAACTTTGATGTGAAATAATAAAAATCCGAGGAATCATGTGGATTAAATCACAGCATTAACGGCATATTTGGTAAAATGGACAAGACTTGACATTGTAATGAAAAATTTTTAGCTTCCTTTTCTCTTCAGTCCTATCCAATACTATCCAGTTGTTGCTATGAAACCTACCATGTGAATTTCTTTCCTAAAACAAGATTTTTCATCAAAATAATGCAATCTCCTGCCCACAAAAAGATGAGCTCAGGTTATGGCTACTAGTGCTCGTAACAATGTATTATCAGAAGATGCAGAAGTCAGAAATCATTGAGAAAAGAGATGACAATGCAAGAAAAATATTTTAACTTGCCAACATCGAATATATTTTGGTGCCTACTTTCCAAAAAAATTATGTCGCACTTTAATTGCCACCACAGCTCCAAATTTAAACATTTGTGATAAAGAAACAAACCTCAATTAGCTTTGAATCCAAGGCATTCATCTTTATTTTCAACTCCTGAATATCTTTAGATAACCTTTTTACTTCCACATCCTCAACATGTCTTGATTTTGTCTCTGCTTCCTCGTCTGTTCTTGCTTTCGTCACTTCCGTTTCCTCAACTTCTGTTGACTTTGTCACTTCCACATCCTCAACCTGTCTTGATTTAGCCACTTCCACATCCTCAACTTGTCTTGATTTTGCCACTTCCACATCCTCAACTTTTCTTGATTCCTCCTTGCTAGGGCTAAACTCCTCATCTTTAGTAGGGAATAACTTGGAAGTTTCCACAGCCTTAGGAGATGTAGAACTTTCCTTGATCCCAGCCAATTTGACATCCTCAACATTCTTAATCAGCTGCCTCTCAGGAAAAAATTTAGTAATTCGATTAAGGCTCTTAAGAAAATATTCTTTAATCTAATAAGAAATATATTCGATTTAAAATTCATCAATGAAAAATGAAATCTTACAATCCAGATGTCAAATTTCATGGTGATTATTATTACCACCACTATCCTGGAAATTATAGCATACTAATTTAATGCTAATTTACCTAAGTGAAAATTCAAGTAATGAGGCAAATATATTGCATAACCACTTCATTTTCATTTTCCTTTTTCCAGAAAATGGATGCAACTTCGTCATATATAAGTGATAAACCAGAATAGGTCACATGTTCAAGAGAATAATTAGCACGCTGTTCCCATCAAGCTGAAGAAAGAAGGATAAGTCGCCTGAATCATAGCATAAATTGCCCATGATTTAAAGGTGTAAAGAATATTCAAATTTCTCACCAACTCAGGGGGGGAATTTTCGACTCCCAACTGCAATTTATCTTTCTGCATTAGAGTGTGATACGATTGCTCAGGCTTCAAAACTCCATTAACTGGCAGCAACACTGGAGATTGAGGTGGACTAGTCAAAACAACCCTAAGCTTCGTCTCTTCAATATAATTTTTACTATCTTTTGCAAACTGCCAGAATAAAAAGAATACGAAATACTGAAGCCAATCTTCATACTGTTTTCTATCAACTGTAGCAATAGCGCAAAAAAGAGAGCAAGAAACTGTGTACAATTAAAATAATTGGAATATTCTTACGATGGGAGGAATCTCCGCTTCGGTTGTGTCAAATGGCACAACAGTACACTGGATCAGGAATTTATCCTTGCATTGCATATTGACAGGAGCTGATTTCTGTGCTTGCATGGTAACTGAATCTCCAAAGATGGAAAATGTCAATTAGCAGACTCTAGAAAAGTCTATCAGCAGCAAAAATTGCCGCTTGAAAAAAAAAAAAAAAAAAACACACACACACACACACACACATCTCTAGTCACAAGCTTACGTGTTACAAATAATAAAGGTATAAACAAGTTGAAGAAAAAAATGAACTGCAGAAAGTGCTTTACAACATGGAAAATTTTGGAATTATCATTGACAAATAATTGTTTATAATGTGACACAGACATCTTTGCAGAAACTGCAATCTGGCTTGACGTCCACAAAGTTCCAGCTCTCTGGTGCAAGGAATAGAATATAATGCAGATGAACTATGAATCATTGTTTAAGGAACATCTGTTTAGGCTTATGTTTACAAGTTTCCATCCTTATGTTAACAGTTTACAATCTGGTTTTCTTCGCAAAAGTAAATAAAGATCCTTATACCTTACCATCTGGAATCAGCCACAAGAACCTCTTCCAGATCTACTCTGCCTAAAGGATAGGTTTTCAATTCATTTATAAATGCATTTCCTTTTACAAAAGGCTACATATGTCCTTGGCAACAAATATTGAATATTTGATGTTGGCAGGAAAATTGCTGATATTTCCCTTGCCATAATACTTTAACTAGTTTCAGAGCAAACTCTTTGAAAGAACTAATATAATGTGGAGCATTTACCTTGACAAGACAAAAATGTTAATGTCATGCAAACTCATTAACATTGCATGTTTCTTACACATAGATAGTTCACATGCATAACACCAGATAATCACTATATTCATGATCCCATGTCCGATCACATATTGTACGATTTCCCATTGCTATACCACAATTCTTTTAAACAACGATACCCTATTTTTATGCATTGTTGCACAATGTCAACACCTTCAAATTCAGGCTCCAACCATAAAACAAACCACAGTCGCAGTCCAAAAAAATTGATTATATTCTTGTTCGAAGAAAACAACATAGCTTATGTTTCGCTCGTGCTTATAAAGTGTTTACTATCCATTTATTTCAAGAAATCTACAAGTACTACCCACCTATATACCGCTCATATGTATCTATTTATAATATAAACCATTTATAAACACTTTCGAAACATACTTTTATTTACAAATATCTATAGATACAAAAGATAGAGTGAAGTGTTCATGGGAAAGAAACTGATGGAGTCAGTAACTATGATTTAAATATTGTCTATCTTTATTTATTTTGTTTGTACTTCGTATACTACATTTTTCTATTTAACACTTTAATTACCAATCGATTATTTGTGTTTTATTATGCGTTTGTAACCTTGTGTTCTTATTTATGCTTCCATCTACATAAGTTAGTACCAGAGTTGGTCCACATTTCTGATGATGGATTGAGGAGGACACGTTAGAGATCATGGTGTCAATATTGATGATGGGAAAGTAACTAGCATAAATCTGACTTATTTATTTTGTTTGTACTTCGTATACTACATTTTTCTATTTAACACTTTAATTACCAATCGATTATTTGTTTTTTATTATGCGTTTGTAACCTTGTGTTCTTATTTATGCTTCCATCTACATAAGTTAGTACCAGAGTTGGTCCACATTTCTGATGATGGATTGAGGAGGACACGTTAGAGATCATGGTGTCAATATTGATGATGGGAAAGTAACTAGCATAAATCTGACAATAACTTGAGCCTTTAGCACAACAGTGGTCGAATTGCTTGCCCACCAATAACCATAGCGGCTGAGCTCTATGACATTTGGTGACAAACACGAGGTAGTGGCCATAGCGCATGTGCTACGGCTGAGCAAGGTGGAACAATGAGGGGGTTGGTCATGGGCCTAGCCGGGTGAACATGGTTGAATCTTGACAGAAAGCCACCAATTATCGATTAGGGAGAACAAGAGCTACAAAGGACGCTATTTATTTGTAAGGATGTTGATGGACAGAGTCTGACGCATATCTTTATGCTCCCTTCGTAACTGCCCGCCTATTTTGGGAAAATTTATAATTGCCCTGAGATTAAAGTTGTCTCAACTGAAGGGATAGAAGAACTAGTAGTGGCGGCTTTGAATCCAGATTATAAATGGAAAAGATTTAGGGCATGGTTCAGACAAAATAAATTATTCATACTTCCTTCAATAGTAATGGTGCTAGTTACTTGTCCTATTTGCTAACCTATTTATGAATTTGGTGACAAAGAAAAGCCCCTATTTGGGGACTGTAGGTTGGAAGACTTTTCAGAACTGTAAGGGTAATTTTGTCTAGTCATTATGAGGAGGATGAACTAAGGCATTCAAAATTGATGATATTTGTCAAACATGGAGAGAATTGGCCTAAGAAAATGTGTATTGACTCTAGCAATAGCACTGGAACAATAGTATAGGTTTACTCATCAGGGAAATCCTATTAGCAGTGTGAACGAAGGCCCACATGAAAGAGATTTTCCATTCTTGGGAGCAAAAAATAAAAAATAAAAATAGCTATTATTGGTGGTGAGGATGCAAATGCTTGAATTAGTTGACAACGAAATCATAAGTCTTTTGATTATTACTATGTATCTAAAGGAAGAAAGTATGAAAATCAATAGTTCAAAGATCTAGAGATTTATGAGGAAATAATGCAGATTGGTTGATCCAATTATATTACAACGCAAGATTCGAGGGCAAATTTTCTCTAATCGGAGGATAACGATGGAGTCAGCAACTATAATTTAAATATTTTCTATTCTCATTTATTTATATTTTAATGCACTTTAATTAAGGACAATATTGTCCTAATTAGTCTAGGGTTTTGAGTTCCAGTTAGGTTAGATTTTGCTTCCTGCTTTTTTCTATTTAAAAAGTTTCACGTGTTATTTGTTTCTTGGTTGTTTTGAATACTAATAAATACTGAAGATGGTTATTTAAATATCCACTGAATCATTGATTCGTAAATGAATATACATTTGTAATCCCGGGTTTTCTTCTTAGAGCTTTTGCCTACATCAATCACGCGTAGTTGTTTAATAGTGTTACATAACATGAAACTATAACAGACCTGTGAAAGGACATGTTGACTCTGGCATGATTATGCCTACATTAGGCCGTACACAATACTTCTTTGGCGATGTAGTCTTCACCTGCCAAAAAAAAAAAAAAAATCTCACAGCCATTTAAGCATTATCTTTGAATAAAGAAGATTGCAGTTACATCACATTTTTCCATAGGAATCCTTATGCTCGAAAATAAATGAATGCTAAAAACCAAGATAACCATGCCACTAGACAAAAATAAATCCTATTCAAATATATTAAGTTAAGTGAATTGGCATGCTCAAAGTACATAATCGGAAGTTACTTCACCTTGAAAGCTACATGTTGGTCGGTAACATTGGTAAGGTCAACAACACACGAGCTTTGTTTCATCGCCTCAACTAAAAGAGGGGAAGAGGGGGATCAGAGTCATGCAATTGTTCAATTAAAAGGCTACAAATTTTACATAGAACACAATGTAAATTGCCTAAATAATGTAAAGCTGTGACAAAAGTGACTGATTACAACATAGTGCGACAAAGATAGGAAAGTAATAAGATATAACAAAGTCGATTTTGGGAAATAAACACACAAGTTAATAACGTCTGCCATTTGAAATTTTGAATTGTATCTACCATGATTACTCAACTATACATGTATCAGCAAGATTCTTATTTTTTAAATTGACTAAGTAAGGATTCATGATTTAAGGAAAATGCTTCCAAGCCATTTCTCCTAGTGATCATATAATTGTTGCTTTTCATATGAGAATAACCTTAGGTGATTTGGACAGTATGTAACAACACTACAACAGGGTAGCACTATTGAAGTACTGAGTGAGTACCAAAACGATATAGATGAAATAATTCTTAAACGGTGGGGGCCTTAGCCCTTGAGCTTAATAGAAGTCAAACCAGATGTATACATCTCACAATTTTTACAAATATCCATTATCCACAAAATGGAACGAGGTTAAGTCAAGTATCGAAGTGCAATAGATGCTCATTCTTTTATGCTTGGCCGCATGGAAGTGAAGTATTGGAAGTTAGATTAAGGAAAATTATATTCCACATTGAATGGGAATTATTGTGATTGTATCTGAGAAGCCCAATTCCATCCACCAAATGCAGCCACTATGTTAATGCATCTCTAAGAAGTTATTCTCCTAAATAACGAAAACTAATAAACAGATTGCCACATCATCAAATATGTTATGTACCCCTACATTCTTGTATTAATAGCGCTCAAGAAAAGAATATGGAGTCATTCACAGAATTAAACGTCAATAGCATAACAAATGGATTCGTCACATATCTATATTCATATGAGTGATGTAATTGCGCGATTTCATTTCATTCACTTACCGATGAACTTAAGTTCACATGGCTGAATCTCTACCAGTCGAGCACTCATAATTCTTTAAACTGAAACAATAAACACAATCAGCTGAGTTAACTTGATATCTCAAACATTTAAAAACCGGTCTTTAACTGATTTATATTAATAACAACATCCATACCAAAATCATTTATTTCCACAGTTTTTGGCACTATTTAGTAAATTAAAAGAAAGCTCCAAGATAAAAACAAAAACCCTTGTAATAAATTTGAAACTTCCACTTCATTTCCATATGTAGAATTTCATTCTAATTACACATGCCGCACGACAAATTTTCATCCCCCATATCAAAGAAGAAAAATTGAAACAAACCCACAGCACAAAACTGTTATGCATCCTACATCACTAATTATACTTGCCATAAAAAAATGGAAAACTGCTTCAAGCTCTCAATTTTACTCTTCTGCTTTCATATTTCCATGAATCAAAGTAGAAATCGAACAAGGTAAAACATATTGCTTGCAAACACATCTTAATCAGCATTAATATGAAATATTACTTCAAACCCATTACTTACATTTAATACACACACACAAAAACAAAAAAAAAAGAACTTACTAGGAGAAAAAGATCGTGTGAGCCTTTAGAATGGGGATTTTTTTAGAGGGAATTAGAATTCAAAAAGGGAACTTTAGGGTGTAATGAGATCGGAAGAGTTTAGTGGCACTGGTTGAGAAAAAACTGGAGAGAGGGGGAGAGAGAGAGTGGGGGCGGAGTGGGGTAGGTGTGATATCGGAAACTACGCGCTATAGTAGTGAGGAAAATGAAGTCAGGTAGTTGGATTTTATGCATTTGAGTCCAAAACTTTCAATTTTGTGCTATTTACATCCTTAATAACGGAATTCTGTTCAAATACACATTTTGATCCACGTCACATCTCGTGCTTGTCGCACTGTTTCAAATGCATGGATGGCTACTCAAAGAAGAATTAAAAAATCTAAAAAAAAAATACTCATATTTTTCCTTCTCTGATTACTTCTTACATAACTCTTTTTTAACCGACTCGTTGTTTCTCGTATTCTCTTAATCCCTTTTTCACCCTTGCATTACCTTTAGTCCCAACTCCCAATCCTATAACCCCATCCCTCCTTTAAAGGGGATGAGCAAATGTGAAGGAGGCGATAATGGATTTTTGGTACAAATTATCATCCTATGTGTATCAATAAGATTCAAATATTACAAAACTTCACCTACTATTTTAATTTATGTAAGGGAGAGATTGTGAGTGTCAATTTACAAAAAAAAAAATATATATAAATATAACCATCAATTATGATAGAACACTTGTAAAATATGTAGCTTTTGCTTTTAACCAAAAAAAAAAAAAAAGGTTTCTAACCATTTTCTCGTCTTTTTAAAAAGTTTGAATTTGTACTTTAAAAAAAAAAAAGGTTAGAATTTACAATAAGGGACTTTTTATTATTTAAATGGAAAATTGGTGCAAATGGTCCCAAACCATTCCTAATGTTGTATAATTGATTCAAACCTTTCAAATGCGACGCAAATGGTTCCAAAACTCTTAAAATTTTGGCACAAATGATCATTATGGCCGATTTTCATCTATAAGGGCTATTAATTTGATCTTTGAAATGCAATTGACCTTATTATTTATTTGAAGAGCTATTTTTGTCAAATATACATATTAGTTCACTTAGACTAACAAATTCAAAAATTACCTGCTTTAAGATATGGAACATAATTGTTAGAAGCACCATTTTTGGAATCTTTGTGTTTCTAATGAGAAAAAATGGATCATATTATTTACTGTTATGGGCTATAGTTGGAAATGAAGATTTCGACGATAGACGATAGATTTGAATCTTGGGATATACTTCCTTAACAAAAATGACAAATGATCATTATGGCCGATTTTCATCTATAAGGGCTATTAATTTGATCTTTGAAATGCAATTGACCTTATTATTTATTTGAAGAGCTATTTTTGTCAAATATACATATTAGTTCACTTAGACTAACAAATTCAAAAATTACCTGCTTTAAGATATGGAACATAATTGTTAGAAGCACCATTTTTGGAATCTTTGTGTTTCTAATGAGAAAAAATGGATCCTATTATTTGCTGTTATGGGCTATAGTTGGAAATGAAGATTTCGACGATAGACGATAGATTTGAATCTTGGGATATACTTCCTTAACAAAAATGTCCCTTCAAATAGAAGACAATAAGGTCAATCACATTTCAAAGACCAAACTTACCATCCTTATAGACGGAAACGTCCAAAGGGATAATTTGCACAAAAATTGAAAAGGTTTGAGACCATTAATGCCATATTTGAAATGTTTGGAACAATTAAGCAATATTAGGAAAGGTTTGGTACTATCTGCGCTTATTAAATTTCCCTTATTCCAACACTGTACAAATGATTGCTTTCTATTGCACCAAATGTAACTACAAACAACTTGTCTCCAGTTTGGAAGCGCGTGGGTCTAAGGCTCTGCAGTGAATGAGCGGTTGTACCAAATCGGCTGTTGCGCGTTCAATTAGCAGATTCACCTGCTTTGAATCTAAGGCCTTGTTTGGTCTGGGAATTTTTTCTCATTTCTTCCTCTCTCTTTGCTTGAAATCTCGACCCTTTTACCCTTTTACCCCTTTTTTTTTAGCTCCAAGATAAAAACAAAAACCCTTGTAATAAATTTGAAACTTCCACTTCATTTCCATATGTAGAATTTCATTCTAATTACACATGCCGCACGACAAATTTTCATCCCCCATATCAAAGAAGAAAAATTGAAACAAACCCACAGCACAAAACTGTTATGCATCCTACATCACTAATTATACTTGCCATAAAAAAATGGAAAACTGCTTCAAGCTCTCAATTTTACTCTTCTGCTTTCATATTTCCATGAATCAAAGTAGAAATCGAACAAGGTAAAACATATTGCTTGCAAACACATCTTAATCAGCATTAATATGAAATATTACTTCAAACCCATTACTTACATTTAATACACACACACAAAAACAAAAAAAAAGAACTTACTAGGAGAAAAAGATCGTGTGAGCCTTTAGAATGGGGATTTTTTTAGAGGGAATTAGAATTCAAAAAGGGAACTTTAGGGTGTAATGAGATCGGAAGAGTTTAGTGGCACTGGTTGAGAAAAAACTGGAGAGAGGGGGAGAGAGAGAGTGGGGGCGGAGTGGGGTAGGTGTGATATCGGAAACTACGCGCTATAGTAGTGAGGAAAATGAAGTAAGGTAGTTGGATTTTATGCATTTGAGTCCAAAACTTTCAATTTTGTGCTATTTACATCCTTAATAACGGAATTCTGTTCAAATACACATTTTGATCCACGTCACATCTCGTGCTTGTCGCACTGTTTCAAATGCATGGATGGCTACTCAAAGAAGAATTAAAAAATCTAAAAAAAAAACTCACATATTTTTCCTTCTCTGATTACTTCTTACATAACTCTTTTTTAACCGACTCGTTGTTTCTCGTATTCTCTTAATCCCTTTTTCACCCTTGCATTACCTTTAGTCCCAACTCCCAATCCTATAACCCCATCCCTCCTTTAAAGGGGATGAGCAAATGTGAAGGAGGCGATAATGGATTTTTGGTACAAATTATCATCCTATGTGTATCAATAAGATTCAAATATTACAAAACTTCACCTACTATTTTAATTTATGTAAGGGAGAGATTGTGAGTGTCAATTTACAAAAAAATATATATATATAAATATAACCATCAATTATGATAGAACACTTGTAAAATATGTAGCTTTTGCTTTTAACCAAAAAAAAAAAAAGAAGGTTTCTAACCATTTTCTCGTCTTTTTAAAAAGTTTGAATTTGTACTTTAAAAAAAAAAAAGGTTAGAATTTACAATAAGGGACTTTTTATTATTTAAATGGAAAATTGGTGCAAATGGTCCCAAACCATTCCTAATGTTGTATAATTGATTCAAACCTTTCAAATGCGACGCAAATGGTTCCAAAACTCTTAAAATTTTGGCACAAATGATCATTATGGCCGATTTTCATCTATAAGGGCTATTAATTTGATCTTTGAAATGCAATTGACCTTATTATTTATTTGAAGAGCTATTTTTGTCAAATATACATATTAGTTCACTTAGACTAACAAATTCAAAAATTACCTGCTTTAAGATATGGAACATAATTGTTAGAAGCACCATTTTTGGAATCTTTGTGTTTCTAATGAGAAAAAATGGATCCTATTATTTGCTGTTATGGGCTATAGTTGGAAATGAAGATTTCGACGATAGACGATAGATTTGAATCTTGGGATATACTTCCTTAACAAAAATGTCCCTTCAAATAGAAGACAATAAGGTCAATCACATTTCAAAGACCAAACTTACCATCCTTATAGACGGAAACGTCCAAAGGGATAATTTGCACAAAAATTGAAAAGGTTTGAGACCATTAATGCCATATTTGAAATGTTTGGAACAATTAAGCAATATTAGGAAAGGTTTGGTACTATCTGCGCTTATTAAATTTCCCTTATTCCAACACTGTACAAATGATTGCTTTCTATTGCACCAAATGTAACTACAAACAACTTGTCTCCAGTTTGGAAGCGCGTGGGTCTAAGGCTCTGCAGTGAATGAGCGGTTGTACCAAATCGGCTGTTGCGCGTTCAATTAGCAGATTCACCTGCTTTGAATCTAAGGCCTTGTTTGGTCTGGGAATTTTTTCTCATTTCTTCCTCTCTCTTTGCTTGAAATCTCGACCCTTTTACCCTTTTACCCCTTTTTTTTTGGGGTAATTATTTCATCAGTGAAACCTACTCTACATAAAAAATTTTAAGTGCGTGTTTGATACAAAATGCTAAATTCAGTAGGATGGTATAGTAAATAAGATTTTAAAGGTTTTTACTCTAATATTTAGTCATCATTTGACCCAATTAATTTTCATTTCACTGCATTTTATTTTTATCTCTCATATTTTCAACCTCACAATCTTTCATAAAATAATATTAAACGTAAGTCAAAAACTTTTCATTCTTGCTCAATAACTCATTTTTCAAAATGATCAAATTTTATGTATAAATCCTAAAAAAATATGAATTATTTATTACAGGTTTGTTTTATGTCTTTGTATCTTTTACTTGAATTTATTCAGTAGGATGGTATAGTAAATAAGATTTTAAAGGTTTTTACTCTAATATTTAGTCATCATTTGACCCCATTAATTTTCATTTCACTGCATTTTATTTTTATCTCTCATATTTTCAACCTCACAATCTTTCATAAAATAATATTAAACGTAAGTCAAAAACTTTTCATTCTTGCTCAATAACTCATTTTTCAAAATGATCAAATTTTATGTATAAATCCTAAAAAAATATGAATTATTTATTACAGGTTTGTTTTATGTCTTTGTATCTTTTACTTGAATTTAGAACGTATCCAAGAGAATCTCTATTTTTAAAAAACATATTCTATATTTTGTAGAGCATCTATCAATTTAGAGAGTTAAAATTTTGTAATACTCAAACAATCTCTTTATATTTATCAATTAATTTTACTATTCTCAAAAAATATTTATTATTTTTTCTCTATCTTTTATTTTCACTAAATTTTCTCTAAATTATTTTATTATTTTTTTATATTAAAAATTGAAACACTTTGAAATTTTGAATGTATTTAATTATAGATATACTCTTTAAATTAAAATGTTAATTTAAAGATTCTTTGAAACATGATTTTAAGGATTGATTCTTTAAAAAGAGAACATCTCATTTAAAGAGTCTCTCTAATATACTCTTATGATTCTCGAAGAGTTATTGTGTGTGTGTGTATATGTATATATATATATATATATGTATACACACACAATTTATATCATGACTCGATAATATAAAAGAAAATAAATGCATATGTAAGAAATTTCAATTTACTTAATTTGATCTATTCAATAAATTCTAATTATTTATAATAATGGTTCATAAAGTTAAGAATAATTTGGAATGATTAGATTATTTAAGTAGAAAAACAATTCTATTTAGTAGGCAAGGAGTGTCAACGAAATTAAAATTGTAATTGAAGTTTTCTCTGAAAAGAGATTCGAGCAACGAATAGTTATCTCCTCATATATATAGTTTTCCAGTCCATACATATATTTAAACCTTCTTGCATTAGATGAGGAACTCGAACTTCCATCGAACTCCTTTCTTTCTAAGTTTGAATGATAAAAACATAAAGTCGTGGTGTATGAAATTTGGTAAAAAAAAGTTATTACCCCCGTCCCATAAAGATGTGTTTGTTCCGTCTCAAATTATAAGTTACTTTCCTTGTTGAAAGTATAAATTTTTTTGAATTTCTAATATGCTCATATTTAATGTATTTTGTTATCAACGAATATAAGTTAATCCTATTTAAAAAAATATTTTTTGGAGGGGTGTATAAGGAAAAATGTAAGAAAAATTTATATTTTTAACTATATTAATTACATTTTCTTAATTTGTGTGAAAATAGATCAATCATATGTTTATGGGATGTAGATAGTAGTATTATCGATATTGTAGAATTTACCATAAATATATCTTGACTAAGTTTGGAAATAATAACATTTTTAACTCAATAATATAAATTACCATTGTCCTCCCACTAATAAAAAAACCAGAACAGGAAGCAATCTTTAGCCAATTTTGCTGCACGAACAAGTTTAATGATAGGGATTTAAACATATGCACTCATGTCACATTTTCAATGGCAGTTAAAAAAGAAAAATAAAAAACTGTCAATCAAGGGCTACCATTTCAGTCTTTGAAAACACTATGTCATTGAAGTTGTTTAAACAGCATCATTCATCTTTATCTGGATCTCAGTATTGTTTAGACCATCAATAAGGTTAGACTTTTCAATTAATTTAATACAAATGGAGTATTAATCAATAATTTTATAAAATAGATTTGATAAATTTGTAAAATATTAAATATCACATCAAGTGAGATTCATTTTTTGGACGATTCTAAGTATATTACAATTTAATTATTTCAATAATATCTTATTTTTGTCTTTCAATAGCTATTTAGCATTTAATTATGCATTTCATTGTATATGTGCATATATAATAACTAACATTTATTTTTAAGGGCTTGCAATTTTATCATATTTAGATCATAAGGATACAAATTATATCTTCAAGTTCATTTACACTTTATATATTTTTGGGGGCTATTTAATTACTGGAGTAAATAAATTATTTATATTCATGTATACTTATTTGTTTTCAAGACTATTCATTTAATCTGTAATATAAATTTATTCTCCAAGTTCACGTACACACACTTTTGTTCAAGTTAATGATGTGAATCCACGTAGCAATAGTAACTACAAAATCCATAAGAGATTGAATCAAATTCAAGAAAGCCAAGAAATCAAAATTTTGAGTTAGACCCAAAAATATTGAATCAAAAAATCAATACAATCGTCTACAATATGTTGATCTCATGATCACAAGATTTGAGAATCTTACTCAAATTGTTTGAACACCACAATAAACAATTCTTGATATGTTCGTGAAATTAGTTCAATGAAGAACAAGGAATTGAAAGCAAAACTTGCTCAAAAAATGAGCTTTCTATCGAATATGAATGAATGTTCTTTACAATGTAAAATAATGAATTCTATTTATAATAAACTCGCAAAACCCTAATTGGCACGAAAAAGAATCCTAAAAATTACAAAAGATACCAAAAATGTTGTGTTTTAACGTAATTAAGAAAATTCGTGCCCCAAAAATGTACTATGCGGCCACAAAGTGCTTATGCCTGCAGTTGCATAGAAGAGCTAAAAGCGGTCCCATGATTTTCTGCACAATGCTATGCGATCGCTTATTTTTTTATATTAAAAATTGAAACACTTTGAAATTTTGAATGTATTTAATTATAGATATACTCTTTAAATTAAAATGTTAATTTAAAGATTCTTTGAAACATGATTTTAAGGATTGATTCTTTAAAAAGAGAACATCTCATTTAAAGAGTCTCTCTAATATACTCTTATGATTCTCGAAGAGTTATTGTGTGTGTGTGTATATGTATATATATATATATATATGTATACACACACAATTTATATCATGACTCGATAATATAAAAGAAAATAAATGCATATGTAAGAAATTTCAATTTACTTAATTTGATCTATTCAATAAATTCTAATTATTTATAATAATGGTTCATAAAGTTAAGAATAATTTGGAATGATTAGATTATTTAAGTAGAAAAACAATTCTATTTAGTAGGCAAGGAGTGTCAACGAAATTAAAATTGTAATTGAAGTTTTCTCTGAAAAGAGATTCGAGCAACGAATAGTTATCTCCTCATATATATAGTTTTCCAGTCCATACATATATTTAAACCTTCTTGCATTAGATGAGGAACTCGAACTTCCATCGAACTCCTTTCTTTCTAAGTTTGAATGATAAAAACATAAAGTCGTGGTGTATGAAATTTGGTAAAAAAAAGTTATTACCCCCGTCCCATAAAGATGTGTTTGTTCCGTCTCAAATTATAAGTTACTTTCCTTGTTGAAAGTATAAATTTTTTTGAATTTCTAAGATGTTCATATTTAATGTATTTTGTTATCAACGAATATAAGTTAATCCTATTTAAAAAAATATTTTTTGGAGGGGTGTATAAGGAAAAATGTAAGAAAAATTTATATTTTTAACTATATTAATTACATTTTCTTAATTTGTGTGAAAATAGATCAATCATATGTTTATGGGATGTAGATAGTAGTATTATCGATATTGTAGAATTTACCATAAATATATCTTGACTAAGTTTGGAAATAATAACATTTTTAACTCAATAATATAAATTACCATTGTCCTCCCACTAATAAAAAAACCAGAACAGGAAGCAATCTTTAGCCAATTTTGCTGCACGAACAAGTTTAATGATAGGGATTTAAACATATGCACTCATGTCACATTTTCAATGGCAGTTAAAAAAGAAAAATAAAAAACTGTCAATCAAGGGCTACCATTTCAGTCTTTGAAAACACTATGTCATTGAAGTTGTTTAAACAGCATCATTCATCTTTATCTGGATCTCAGTATTGTTTAGACCATCAATAAGGTTAGACTTTTCAATTAATTTAATACAAATGGAGTATTAATCAATAATTTTATAAAATAGATTTGATAAATTTGTAAAATATTAAATATCACATCAAGTGAGATTCATTTTTTGGACGATTCTAAGTATATTCCAATTTAATTATTTCAATAATATCTTATTTTTGTCTTTCAATAGCTATTTAGCATTTAATTATGCATTTCATTGTATATGTGCATATATAATAACTAACATTTATTTTTAAGGGCTTGCAATTTTATCATATTTAGATCATAAGGATACAAATTATATCTTCAAGTTCATTTACACTTTATATATTTTTGGGGGCTATTTAATTACTGGAGTAAATAAATTATTTATATTCATGTATACTTATTTGTTTTCAAGACTATTCATTTAATCTGTAATATAAATTTATTCTCCAAGTTCACGTACACACACTTTTGTTCAAGTTAATGATGTGAATCCACGTAGCAATAGTAACTACAAAATCCATAAGAGATTGAATCAAATTCAAGAAAGCCAAGAAATCAAAATTTTGAGTTAGACCCAAAAATATTGAATCAAAAAATCAATACAATCGTCTACAATATGTTGATCTCATGATCACAAGATTTGAGAATCTTACTCAAATTGTTTGAACACCACAATAAACAATTCTTGATATGTTCGTGAAATTAGTTCAATGAAGAACAAGGAATTGAAAGCAAAACTTGCTCAAAAAATGAGCTTTCTATCGAATATGAATGAATGTTCTTTACAATGTAAAATAATGAATTCTATTTATAATAAACTCGCAAAACCCTAATTGGCACGAAAAAGAATCCTAAAAATTACAAAAGATACCAAAAATGTTGTGTTTTAACATAATTAAGAAAATTCGTGCCCCAAAAATGTACTATGCGGCCACAAAGTGCTTATGCCTGCAGTTGCATAGAAGAGCTAAAAGCGGTCCCATGATTTTCTGCACAATGCTATGCGATCGCATAGCTTTGAGAACTATGTGGCCACATAGTTACTCGGTTAGTCTCCTTCGTCCAATGCTTGAATTATGTCCAACTTGTTTCAGCTCCCGAACCCAACATGAAACTTGTTGATTTGCTTGCCAAGATTAATGTTTCGTTCATTGTAGATTGAACAAGTAGTCATGTCTCTTCTTCAACTCGCTTTGCTCATGACCTAGTCACCAGCCTTTCTTCACAATCAACTGATCCTTACTCGGATTTGACTTTGTTCCCTGGATCACATCAGTCAATTTTCAAGATCTCATGTATATAATTTATTTTCAATAATACTTTACTTTTCGTCTTTCAATATGTATTTAACATTCAATTATGCATTTCATTATCTACGTGCATGTATAATAATTAACATTTACATTCATGGGCTTGCATTTTTCTAATATTTAGATCAAAATGGTGTAAATTAATTCTTCAAGTTCATGTACACTTACTTTTACAGTACTTATAAAGTATTTTGAAATAACGTGCAATGCATGTTCATTTGTGACTAGTATACCTAAAAGACTCATTGGCTCTTTGTTTGTAAAAAATGCGTCATTTTCATCCTATCACTTCATTATAGTTTGTACAACCAATCAACAATGCCAAGAAACATTTAGGGGATGTTCTCTTTACTGTTTTCAAGCCATTTTCTATTTTCGAATTTTCAAAAAGGTGAAAACATGTCCTTTTTCCTATTTTTGAAAATGACTTTTTCAAAACAAATAAAATAAAATTGTACTAAAAACTCAAAAACACCTTTTTACACGTTTTGAGTGTTTTGCAACCAAATCATGAAGGTGGATTGAAAACACGGGAAACGCATGTTTCAAATTGAAAACAACCTCTCTCTCTCTTTCTTTTTACTCTCTATCCCATTCCTAGCAGATTTCCTAGGGTTTCCTCTGCCTCCCCATTCGCAGACTAAAGACTCTTGAAGATCAATCCTCATGTTGTTTCGCGCGGGTTAGTCGCTAACAATTAAAAAGAGATCAGCTGATTGTGTAAGGGAAAAACCTCTTGAGACAAAGTCCCCAAAAGGGGTGTTTTTATTGGCGATGATTTGACAATTGGAAAATAAAACAGAATGCCTCCAAGAGGAGCAAGCACACGAGTTACTGAAAAGAAGTGTTTAAATCTAAACTAAGAAATTGGAAGTTACATATTCTCTGTTTGAGAGTGTTTGATTCGGGGTCTTTTGCTTTACGTCTTTTCTTCCTTTTATACTCCCTGGATGATCTCTTCACGATTAACCGTTTAAAAACTGCTTGATCGCTCTATAACTGCCCACTTTCTTCATAGTGACCAACTTGTCATGGAACTGCCTTCTCTAACTGCTGCCATTTACTTTTTGTCGTTCAACAGTCTTCAATTGAATTCCTTGAATCGTGGAACGTGATAGGGCTACTCAATAACTGCTTCATTAACTGCACTTTTGGGTAACCAAAACATCCTATGTTTATTAAGATCCTGGGTGACTCGAAGGTTAGGGCGAGAACAGGATCACAGCTCTGGGCGACTGCATGGCAATCCATTTGGTCAAATCTTGGGCGACTTGCAAGCTTGGACGATGGTATTACCGCGTTCATGGGCTTCCCTATTTGGGCCTTTATCCTGAATTGCCTGATTGGGCCGTTTTTTAGGCTATCTGATTTGGGTATCCTCCTATTGGGCTTCATTCCTTGGGCTGTTCGATTTGGGCTGAACTTTTTGTGTGTCGACAATTACCCCCCAATATGGCAGAATTAATACCAATTATTAATTTTTGCCATATTCACTTTGTGTTTCCAGCAGCTTTCGAAATTCCCAAAAATTTCAATCATTGTTTTCTTTCATAGCCTGAAAAGGTGCGACGTTTGCAAACCCTTATAACCCCCAAATACATGTCATTTCATTGCACCACTAAATCACGCCTCATTGTTTCGCGCTTCTTTCTCGCAATATTATTGTTCATCTTCTTGCTTCTCTGCTATGTTTCTTAAGCAAACTTCGACAAATTCTATTTCGTTCCTAATGGCTGCTTCACAATCCCAGTCTGGTGACTCCTTCAGTTTCGAAGACTTCCAGAAACTCCTCACTCGGCCATTTATAACTCCGAACTTCCTTGCACCAGCCAATGCCGAACTCAATGAGTTCTATTTAGGTCCTTCATTCAACAACGCCGAGGCCATCGAACAAGCGACGGTCGGTCAGCTGTTTCCTTGTACTCAAGGCCCTCCGTTACTAAACTCTTTGCCGTTGAGGCCGCTTCGCGAAAGAGGTATTCACACTTGGCCTAAATCTGATGTTGTTTTCCGTAGATGGCATACTCGCCTTGTGGACCATGGTCCTACAAAGGTAATTTTTGATAATGCTAGGATTTCTGATTTGTTAGAAATCTCTCTTCAACCCCTTATTTTTGACCCAGCACTTTTTCCAATCGCTTTAAGTTTTTGGTCTTCTGAGTATAACACTTTTGTTTTTCCTCTTGGTCCCATGTCCATTACCTTAAAGGATGTTGGGGCCCTAGTAAATCTGCCACCTTTGGACGATACCATTTTCCCTGGTATTTTGATTTCTGGTGTCGCCCCAAAGTTTGATAGAAAACTCACCGAGTCTTATTCAAGCCTGCAAACCTGTCATAACCACTCGAGCGCTGAGCCTTCCCATGCTGAGCGTGTGGCCTTTCTTCAGATTTGGCTTTGTAAATACATTTTGTGTGTGCCAAGTATGAAGCCCTCCATGAGCTATTTATCCATAGCGCACGAATTGGCGCGTGGTAGGCCTCTGAATTTGTGTTCTTTCTTTTTAGCTGCCCTCTATAGAGGCATGACTTCTCTTCAATCCCAATTGAAGAATGGTGCATCTCCCACTGGCAGTGGGCCTCTTTGGTTCACTCAAATGTGGTTGAAAGCCTATTTTCCATCGCTTGGTGCTATATCCTTTTCCAGTCCTTCTGCTAACTGTTATGGGCTAGCCATTGATCCCCTGACTCCTGTAAATATGTCCAGAAGGGACATTTTTTCATTCTTTTATACTTTGAATTCAATCCATTCCTTCTTTCCTTTTCCTTCCTTTTTGACTCCAGATTATGTGCAACCTCCATCCACTATGGATAGTGCGAGCACCTCTCTATTCGTTTGGATTCGGTTTTTGACCGGGAGGGAGTTGTTCCATGATATTTTGACTGGGACCAATGCCAAAGCTGGGGTTGAAATATATGCTCCCCAATTTTTTGCTCGTCAACTTGGTTTTGGCCAAACTTGGCCCGTTCCCCCTTGCTATTCAAGAAATTTGATAGACCGTTTCCACACCGTTAATAAGGCAGACGCAGAAGCTATAGATGCTCGCAATATTCTTTTGACGAGCAGCTTTTCATTAGCCCTCTTCAATCCTAGCCGTGCCATCCATCCCCTTTTTGAACGACTCTGGCCGTCAGTGAAGCGCAGATTGTTTGTGATTGATGCCAATCGTGCTTTCCATTCGCTGGATCAGCCAAACATTTCTTTCACCTCTCCTGTTTTGGTCACTCCTGTGTCCATTAGGAGTCCCTCTTTCCCTGCTTGTGCTAAACAGTCTGCTCGTCCATCGACTTCTCTTCCTGCCAAGCCCACTGTAACTAAAAGTGCCCCAAGCCGCAAAGGCCAGCCTCAGCATCTCCCATTTTGGAGGATGATGCTGATGATGATGATGACAGCCCTTTCATCGTCAGGAGGAAGGTAATTAAATTGGTTTACTCACAAGCATACCTTTCCATACTTGAAACTTTTCTATGTGCTGATGGTTTATTTGGATTTCTCAGAAAAGTTCAGCCTCTCCTCTAAAGGCTTTGGTGTTGGCAGCTCCTGCTCCATCATCCTCTGCTGAGGCTGCTTCATCCAAACCAGCTGATGAAGGGACTACGCTTAAAGAGAAATCTTCAGTCCCAGAATCTTCATCACAACCAATGGATGAGCTACCTTCTTCCTAGGGCATTGACTCCCCAAACATCGAAGCAGAAGGTAATTCATTTTTTGATGCTTTACTTTTGCTTGTGCTATTGGTTTTTGATTTGTTGCTTTTTGAGTTCTGCAGATACTCCCATGAGTCTGCCCATTGCGACAAGGTCTTCTTGCTTAGACAAGGGGAAGTCCTTATGAATGGTGGAGCCACATGTGGTAGATTTGGCTGGGGATATGCCACCTTCCAAGATTGCTGATGAGGTAATCTTTGCTTCACCTTTACTTTCACTTTGTTTAGTGTAGTGGAAACCTTCAATGTTGGCAACTTTCTTTGCAGGATGTTGATAAAATTGTGCGTTCCATCCAAGACTTGTTCACTTCCTGGAGGCAAGTCAAGACATCTCGCCCTGCTTCAGCCAGTCGTCCTTCTGCTTCTTCAGAAGAAGATATGAAGTTCCTCAAACAGTCGATATTTGAGTATGTGTCCTTCATGAATATTGACATCATTAAGGCTAGTGCTGCCAAGTATTTGGATAAGTTTGAGCATTTGAATGCGAAATTGGAGCAAGCACTGACACTTTCATCGCTCAATCTTTCTGCTGATTTTAAAGCGACTTTGAAAGTTGTCCTCTCCTTGCTGGCCAAAAATGTTGAACTGAAGGCCAAAAGTACTCAATATCTTCGCGCTGTTTTTGAAAAAGAATCTTTACTTCTGGAGATCAACAAAACTGAGGACGAATTGAAAGAAATCTCTTCTGAACTCATGATTGAAAACTCTTTGATGACCAGTTTGGCTACACAGATGAAGGAGCTTCAAGTAAAGATGGACGACTGCAAGGCGAGAATGGCTGCCAAAAAACGTAATGCCTTCCAAGGAATTGAGCGAACCAAGTCTTTGGTCGAGCAGTACAAGAAGCTGGAAGTTGATGATGATATTGTGGCTGAATTGAATATCACTTCTCGGCAGAGCGAGGACTGGGGGAGACTTAGGGAAAGAATTCGTTCGGTATGAGGCGAATTGTAATTAAAACATATAATGCTTTAACTTTTTCTTTTTGTAATTTCGTATTGACTTTCCCTTTGTAACCTTGTACTGATATCCATTGCTAATTTTGATCATAACAGCAGCCATCATCGTTAATGAATAACTATTTTAACTTCTTGTGTATTTATTGACGTTTGTCTTTTAATCGTCAATCGCTTAAGTATTTAACTGCTTTATGCTAAAATTTTTGCACATTTTTTCTTGGTATTTTCTGTCTCTTTCCCCAAGATTTCGGGCCATTTGGTTCTAGTTAATAGGCACGAATGTGGCTGTTCATATTCTGTCTCTTTGCCTTCACGCCTCTATAAATGCACTTATATTCCACACTTGTCTTTTTCACTTCCATTTTCTTCTTCAAAACCAATTTGCTATCATTTTAGCATTTTGACAATCGATCCAAAACCTTCGTCTTCCATGGAAATGGATCATTTGATCCGCCCATTTTGCCATCTTTCTTGATGTCACCTTTGGTATGGGAGATATAGGAAATATTCTTTGGCCAGCGAAGTTCTTCCCATTGTCTCCATGTTTCTTACAGGGAGTTCGATGATGGAAGATAATTTTTGAGGACGCTTGCAAGCTACTTTGCTTGCTAAGAGTGCTTCTCAGCCTCCTTACCCGTCATTGCAGCGATGCATTTAGGAAGGCGATGCGAAGGCACTTCATCTTCCTTTCTGCTTGCTGAGAGTGCTTCTCAGCCTCTCTAGTTGCCTTTGCAGCAGTGCGATCAGGATGACGATCAAGGCCAGTACACCCTCTTACTCAGCGATCGACCGGGAGATTAGTTTGCTCTCAATTGTAGTTTATAGAGCATTTAACATCTTGTATTTTGCAACTTTGTAATGAACGTTTGATAATAAAGGAATTTATTTGAACGTATTTCGCTCTGGCCCTTTTTACTCTATGATCGTTCAATGCGATTTGATTACGCTTTTATTTGTTCACTTTCCCATAAGGAAGGAACATATTTTTTTAAATATTTTTCATTAATGAACCTCATATGTTTGGTGCCGTCTAAATCTTCCAAATGATAGGCTCCATTAGGTAACACATTATTTACTTTATATGGTCCTTCCCAATTGGGCAACCATTTGCCATACTTTGGATCTTTGCTATCCAAAGGGAGTACCGTTTTCCAAACCAATTCCAGGTTGAACGACTTGACTTTAATTTTTTTATTATAAAATTTAGTCATTCTTCATTTTTGAACTTGCAATCTATCTAGGACGTCTAACTTTAATTCGTCCAACTCCAATAAGTTTTGAACTAGTGATTCGGTATACTCATCACCACTTAACTTATATTGCAAACACACTCTGATCGATTGCACGTTGATTTCCACAAGCAAAACAGTTTCTTGTCCATAAGTAAGTTGGAAAGGAGTAATTTTTGTACTTGACCGAAGCGACGTCCTATAAGCCCATAAGGCCTTGTTTAGACATTCGTACCAATTTCTGGCATTTTCATTTATCATTTTCCTTATGATATTTTTTAGAATCTTATTAGAAGATTCTGCTTGTCCGTTGAATTGAGCGTAATATGGTGTGGAGTTCACTAATTTAACCCCAAACTCGCTCAAGAATTTATTCACTTGATCCTCATTCAAAGATGTTCCGTGATCTACCATCAAAGTTTGTGGAATTTCAAATCTATAAATGATGTGATCACGGATAAATTTTATGACATTCTTTTGGGTGATCTCCTTTAAAGGTACCACCTCTACCCACTTAGTGAAATAATCAGTTGCAACTATAACAAAAGTATGTTGCTTAGACGATGGGGGATAAATCTTCCCTATCAAGTCTATCGCCCAACCCTTGAACGACCAAGGTTTAATAATAGGTGTCATCTCTCGTGCTAGCGCCCTCTGTATTGGACCATACTTTTGGCATGCTAAACAACTCTTTACATACTGAACACATAATTCTCCCATCTTTGGCAAAAAATATCCACTCCTAATAATTAACCATCTCATCATTTGACCAGCTTGATGAGCTCCACATATCCCTTCGTGCACTTCAACCATAATCGTCCTGGTTTCTTGCAAACTTACGCATTTTAGCAATATACCATCAAAGCGTTTTTTAAACAACTCTTCATCTATTAGTGTATAATTTAGCAAACACAGCTTTATTTTTCCACTATTTCCTTTATTAGGTTTTTTAAGGAACCTTTTAATCTCTGTCCTTCAATCCATTGCATCTCCATCTTGTATGCAATGAAGTTCAATCCTTCTCGCCCTTCTTTAGATCACGGGAAATATGGTTCCATACTTACAAATAGACTTCCAATTTAAAACCTTTGAGTACCCTAAGACCATCTGGGCCAACTCATTTGCCACGTCATTATATCCTATTAACGCATTGAAGTTCTACTTGGTCGAATTCTTCTAACAACTCTTGGGCGATTTCATATTGACTCATGATGGAATCACTTTGGCATTTAAAATCACCGATCAATTGGTGAATTACCAATTGAGAATCGCCTCTAATGATTACATTATTTATCCCCATATCTATCATTAGTTCTAGACCTACGATTAAGGCTTCATATTCGGCCTAATTGTTGGTACACATCCTATCCAAAGTGAATGCGAACTTGTAGCAAATTCCTAAAAGATTTATCAATGCTACTCCTACTCGTGCACCTTTAGAGGTTTTCGACCCATTGAAATACAATACCCAAGGTTTTACTTCGAACGAATTGATTTCTAATTCAATTTCTTCAGGCATGTCAAGGCATGGATGATCGGCTAGAAAATTAGCCAAAATCTGATTTTTGACTACCTTTTGGGATATGTATTGTATTTCGAATTCTGATAAAGCTAACGTCCAAAGGCCTACCCTTTGGGGTAAAATAGGGCGAGAAAACATATACTTAATCAAATTTACTCTAGAAATCAAATAAATGGTTACGGGCCGTAAATAAGCCCTTAATTTTGTACATGTGAAATACAATGCAAGACATAATTTTTCAACAGCAGAGTAATTACATACACATTTTGTTAACCGTCTACTCAAGTAGTAAATCGCCCTCTCTTCACCAAATTGGTCTTCTTGCATGACCATTCCAGCTATTGATTCTTTTTCAGCCGATACATACATTTTCATTGGTCGTCTTTGGATTGGTGACACCAATACTGGTGGACTTGATAAATATGTCTTCAGGCTTTCAAAAGCCTTTTGATATTCTTCTTTCCAGAGGAATTCGTCATGATTTTTCAACTTTAAAAGTGGCGAAAAGATTTTAGTTCGCCCTGCACAGTTAGAAATAAAGCGTCTTAAGAAGTTTACTTGGCATAGAAACTTTTGCAATTCTTTTTTGTTGTTAGGTGGTTTGGCATCTAAAATGGCCTTCACTTTATTTTTATCAAGTTCAATCCCTCTTTTGTGTATCAAGAAACTAAGAAAGTTCCTTACATTAACACCAAATGCACATTTCAAGGGATTCAACTTTAGCTTATATTGCTTCATTCGCTCAAATGAACATCTTAACTGTTCGAAATGGTCCTCTTCTTTAATGGATTTGACCACTATATCATCTACATACACTTCAACAAACTTGCCTATCATATCATGAAAAATTAAATTCATTGCCCTTTGATAAGTTGCTCCTACATTTTTCAGCCCGAAAGGCATGACTACCCATTCAAAACATCCTAGAGACTCAGTACATCTAAATGCAGTTTTGCGTATGTCTTCCTCAGCTATATAAATTTGATTGTATCCTGAATGCCCATCCATGAAGGAATACAAGACGTGTCTGGCAGTTGAGTCTACTAAAAAATCTACCGTGGGCATTGGATATTCATCTTTGGGTGTGGCTATATTTAAATTCCTAAAGTCTATGCACACCCTCAGTTTACCATTCTTTTTTAGTACTGGCATGATATTGGACAACCATTCGACATACCTGACTGTTCTAATAAAGCCTGCTTTTAATAATCGCTTTATCTCTTTCTTAATCTCAGGGAGCACATTAGGAGTAAAACGTCTGGGAGGTTGCCTATGAGGTTTAAAATTAGGCTTAGTTGGTAATCTATGTTCCACCAAGTCTCTATCTAAACCAGGCATTTGTTCATATTCCCAAGCAAAACAATCTTTATACTCCTTTAACAAAGCGATTAATTTATCACTAATCTCTTGATCGAGCATCTGGCTGATAAATGTTTGACGATCTTCTCCTTCATTGCCAATATTCACTTTAATCAGAGGGTCTTACGTTTGAGCGTATCCAGATTTGATGATCCGCATTACTTCATCGTCCAGTTCCCTTGTAGGCACTTCTTCTTCTAAACAATCCACTTTGTTAACTTCTCGGCCAATACTTTGTTCCAATTCGAATACTGCTAATTTGTCTTTCAATGCTTTCAGGGCGCCTCTTCTTTCATCTTGTCCTTGCATTCTTTATTGAAAGTCATTAATTTGGCTTCGAAGGCCTGAATATCGACCATTTGTTTTTGTTGCTTAGAACTCATTACCACTGAAAATGCCTCTTCACTCTGCGTGACAATCTGAGTTTCTTCCCCATCTTGGACTACCCTGACAGGTCCATAGTTTCCTTCGTACATGAACCTTTCCACTGAGTTTGTTTCTGCGACAAAAGGCATATGATCGGCCTGCACCACCTCCGCTTCACCCTTATTATTCCAAAAAATCAGGCATTGATGGAGCGATGAGGGTATACAGTAACTTTCGTGTATCCAATCTCTTTCTAGTAACACATTGTAACTAGTAGGACCATTTATTACAGAGAAGACTGTGGTCCTAGTAGTTGTCCCTATAGTTATGTCCAATGGCATAACTCCCTTAGCTGCAGTTGCTCCCTCAATGAAACTTGTAAGGATGACTTCTGTTGGAATCATATCCCCTTCTGTCTTTGCAAATTTCCTCATCATCCTAGATGGAATGGTGTTTATAGCTGCTCCATTATCGACAAGAACTTTTGCCACAGGTATGCCGTTAACTAGAGCTTTAATGTACAATGGCCTCAAGTGTTTAGTCAATTTCATGGCTGGCTACTTAAAAATAACCTTTTCGGCAGCCTCTATTTCTACTTCCTGCTTGTCCTCTGTCGAATTATCCTTTTGTGATAAGTCAACGTGCAACATATCGTACTAAACCTCTGTCTCCTGAATTTCCTTTTTACTGTTTTCTAATGCTTCATCTTCAGTTACCCAACCTGTGGGAGGAGACATTATTCTTGGAGGTGATCCATACTTTTCAGAGCGAAACACTCTCTTCTTCCTTTTGGGCGTCCCGTACAGCACGTAAAAATCGAAAGAACGCCTAGATGATTCTCCCAATAAGTCTGCTTCACGAACTCCCTCTCGACGTAGTTGCTTCAACAGAGTATTGTACGATACTCCTCTTCTTCTTCTTTCTGCTTTCAGATCGATTTCCTCTTCAATGTCTGTCATACCATCATCCTCCTCACCATTGTAGGCTTCTCTAGAAGTCTGACCTTCTTCATATTCTAGCACGCATGCTTCTCCTTCGTTATCCTCTCTTTCTTCTTCTTCATTCTCTTTATTCTTGAACTCATTGGCTAGTAAATAGTTATTAGCCACGACAGGAGGTAACGTACCGAACTGAATAGTAAGGGGCTGATCTGGATCTTCTCCATCCCTTCTGTCTAGCCCAAACTTCGATCTCCCAGAAGAAGTTTCTGGCAACTCTTTCATTGATTCATCTGTACCAGTTTCTTCACTGTCTTTGAGAACATTTTGATTGGCTACCTCGAGTAGTTTAGGCACTTTAGGACGTGGCATTCCCTGTTGTTGCCTCATCATTCAT
>NC_036253.1:2973753-2979228 GCF_002742605.1 Olea europaea var. sylvestris | reverse complement strand
TATATAATTTATCAAATATAAGGTCAGCTTTGTTTACATCGAACGAACGTTCTAGCCTTTATATTTCCATCTTTCATGGGCTCATCTTTGCCCGATGGTCTAGGGTTAGCCATTATAGGACAAGTATACGTGTTTCCTTTGACTAATTCGGCCAAACACATTTTGATCTGATCGTATGACTCGTTATTGATGGTATGAACATCAAAATTTGGGTCTCTTTAATAAGTCCCCTTGTTAGAATTTTTTATCTGCTCTTCTTCTCTTATCAATCGTTCATACCTAATCACATTCGCGCTCAATTGAAAAAGATCAGGAAATTCCTTGTCTTGGAATTTCTTTTTCAAATCAAAGTTCAAACAACCTTGAGCGATTTTGACAAACTCTTTTTCGGGCAAAGGTACAAAATATTTACTTCTTGCTGTCTTGAACCTTTGGAGGAAACCTTCTGCCCATTTGTTTGGCATTTGACGTAGATTCGCCAAATTGGCCAAAGTAACTTTAGACTCAGTGTTATAAAACTGAGCGTAAAATAATTGTTCTAATTGTTGTTATGTTTGAATAGAGTTCACTGGCAAATTGATAAACCAGGAGAAAGCTACTCCTGTTAATGAATTAGGGAAAATCCTCATTTTATGATAATCAGTTACGTCACCACTTTGCAGTGTGAATCGCCCTATGTGTTCTAGAGTAGACACCTCCCCTAAATCGGTAAACAGTGAGAATTCTGGCACTTTATACCCTCTAGGCCATGGATATGCTTGATCTACCCAATCAGGATATGACTTTGTGTAAGTCGGCCTAATGACAGGACGTACCCCAAAAGCCATCTGATCCTGTACGATTTCCATAATTTGATTCCTCAACATGACGTTGGGGTCATATGGAATTCCTACAGGTTGGTTAACCGGTTGATTTGTTTGAGGCCTGATGTTTGGCCCTTGATTGGCAACAAAGTTATCATGATTTGAGTCATTGTTACAATTAACCTGAACATTTATTCCCTCATTAATACGTAGGGTATTCTGCCCATTATTTAGGACATTATCTCTTACATTTGGATTACCCCCCAAGTTAGGCGTACCACTACCATTATTCTGATTTAACATTACACCATCCTCCTGGTTTGAAGTAGAGGGACCAAAAGGTGGTTCTACCCCTTGATTTGGATTTAGGACTGGGGGATTATATCCCACAATTGTCCTAGTTTAAAAGTGGTTTGCAAGAGGCATAACTGGTTGACAAATTTGGCCTATTAACTTATTCATTATTTTGTTCAAAGTATTCAGTTGTTTGGCCATGTTGTCATAATGTGCATTCCCATTCTGGGTAAATCTTTTCATATTATGAATATTTCAAAGATTTACCTATTCAACGACATCTTGTGTGAGTTCTCCAAGTAGTGCACGCATAGTTCGAGGACTCAACTCTGTCATTGATTCGTAACGACTGTTACTGCTCTGATTCTGTCTATTTGTTTGTGGAGAGCTATGCTACTCTTCATATCGCTCGATCACAGACTGGACTCTTCCCTGACTTGACGCTTCCTTATCGGATCTCTGAGGCATATTGTTTCACCTTTTGTATTTTCAACACCAAACACCAATGTCCCACTGGGCGTGCCAAATTGTTTCGCGCGAGTTAGTCTCTAACAATTAAAAAGGAATCAGACGATTGTGTAAGGGACAAACCTCTTGAGACAAAGTCCCAAAAAAGGGTACTTTTATTGGCGATGACTTTACAATTGGAAAATAAAATAGAATGCTTCCAAGGGGCGCAAGCACACGAGTTACTGAAAAGAAGTGTTTAAATCTAAACTAAGAAATTGAAAGTTACATTTTCTCTGTTTGAGAGTGTTTGATTGGGGGTCTTTTGCTCTATATCTTTTCTTCCTTTTATACTCTCTGGATGATCTCTTCGCGATCAACCACTTAAAAACTACTTGATCGCTCTATAACTGCTCACTTTCTTTATAGTGACCAACTTGTCATGGAACTGCCTTTCTAACTGCTGCCATTTACTTTTTGTCGTTCAACCGTTTTCAATTGAATTTCTTGAATCGTGGAACGTGATAGGGCTACTCAATAACTGCTTCATTAACCGCACTTTTGGGTAACCATAACATTCTATGTTTGTTAAGATTTTGGACGATTCGAAAGTTTTGGCGAGAACAGGGTCACAGCTTTGGGCGACTGCATGACAATCCATTTGGTCAAATCTTGGGCGACTTGCAAGATTGGATGATGGTATTACCGCGTTCATGGGCTTTCTTATTTGAGCCTTTATCCTGAATTGCCTGATTGGGCCGTTCTTTGGGCTATCTGATTTGGGTATCCTCCAATTGGGTTTCATTCTTTGGGCTGTTCGATTTGGGCTGAACTTTTTGTGTGTCAACACATGTCCTATCCTCATCTCCTATTTTCTGCTCTAGGTATTTCTTTTGTGAGCTTTCACTAAATCATTGCTGCCTCTACTTTTATTGGGCACTATAGCTAGCGTTCTTCATCCCTACTACATTAATTTTGCTGTATTAATCCAACCACTTATTTAGTTTGTTTGCTGGTTTTTTAATGTGCCTTCAATTTGTTGTTCTTTGAACGAATAGATGATAGCCCATTTAGTTTTTCTGCAAAAATCTATATTTCTGCGTGATTGTTGAATTTTTTGTTCTACTTGTGTTTCTGAATTGGGTAAAACCCATTTGGTAGATTTTTCATGTTAACATGTATAAAAGTTGATCAAAAGTAATATCTAAATATTGTGTGGATTCCTAACATTTTGGGCTGTGTCTTCAATTGGAATTAATGTTATTTTGCATATTCAGCACAGTTATTGTTCTCTTCTGTTCGGTAACAGAAATCGACAAGGTTTGGATATTTTGAACACAGAATACTCTGATTTTTTTTGTAGAGTTGCATTGTCTTTTATGATTTGTTTTAAGAATTGTAGATGGTGTTACTTGGAGGATTAAGGAAGTTTGACTGGGTTAAGTGGAAGAGCACATCTATGGTTTTGTGTGATTAACGGTGTCTTGCAAGATTGAACTGAGAATTGTATATAGAATTATAATCAAATCAGCTATTGTATCTTTAATGACACTGACACCATATACAAAAATGAAAGTATTTGAGTATTTATGAAATGAAAAATTATGAGAATTCTTGGTAATTAAACACGTTATAGTAATATAATTTGATAATTATGTTTTCATTAGTTAAATTCTCCCCACCTACAATTACCTAAACATATTAGGGAGAAGAAGGAAAATAATCAATTATCCTGAATTGGTCTGTTCTTCTTGTCTTGGTGATTCAATTACTGTATTAATTGCTTTCTAAGCTTATGGATAATGATTGGAACTTTTATTGTTTGGATGAGTCAAATCCTAAATCCTAATGAATCAGCCAATAGTTATTACAAGGAAACTTCCAAATTATTACAAGTTTGCTTGAAAATTCTGGGATCTTTGAGCTATTTCTTGCGCATTGAAGGTTTTAGGCATCCTACTGGTCTTCATTTTACAAAATCCAAATATGCTACATGTTATAGTAAGGCTGTTCTAATATGCTATGTTTTGCTTAAGATGTATATTCAATATAGCTTTAACATGGGTGGTCACAGAGTTAGGAATAAGGAACTAATGTCATGGTCCGACGAGAATGAACACGCTTTTATCGAAATTCTTTACTAGAAAGTGAAATCAAATGCATTGCAATATTCTACGTTCATGAAAGACGAATGGGGCAGGATCAATGAAGCCATGATAGTTTCAACAAAAATGGATTACGGCATAGATAGATTAAAGGGAAAGTGGAACTGCTTACGTAAGATTTATCGCATGTTCTCTGAACTTTTGGAACATACAGGTATTATATGGGATCCAACTATCAACAAAGTTAATGCTGCAAAGGAAGTTTGGCAACACTTTTATACGGTAATATATATTTGTTAAAGAGTATTTTCGTCATTAGTTTTTAGCTTATCAATTTTACATTTTTTTGTTGATTACTATGACAATGTGGCTTTTTTTTTTCAATAGTAGATTAATAAGTCGGATTACAAGATGTTCAAGAGGGAATGATGTAAGCACTATCACACTCTTGGGGAGATATTTAGAGGGACTACAGCTACTGGAGGATTAGGTAATGCTTCAACTCAGCTTCTTAACACATCAGAGGAAGAAAGACAGCTAGAAGATGATTTTTTGAATAGGGGAGTGCATGTACGTGCGGAAAATGATGATGAAGTCGATGAGGTTTCAAATACTCATCGACGTGATGAAATTGGTATATTGAGTGAACGCCGACGTAAGGAACCTAAGATTAGTAAAAGTGATAAACTCGAGACGTGCATGGCGCAATGGTCATCTATAGTTAGTTTGAGGAATGAAGAATCTAAACTTAGAATACTTTACCTAAAAGAAAAGCTTGCAAAGCTCCAAGGAAAATCATGAAATTAATCGGATAGTGAAGTTAATAATCCGGATCCTTATTCAAATATTATTTGCCTAGACATCTTAAACAATAAGGAAGGGGTGTTCAATGAGATTTATATGAAAGCAATAAAGGCTTTTATGGATCCCGACTTTAGAGTGTCATTTGTGAAGATGCCAGAAGCAATGTAGAACCCCAAATAATTTTAAACACCTTAGTGGCACTAAGATATGAATATTGGATGGCTAAAGTATACTTCAGATTTTTAGTCTCATTTGAGACCCATTTATGACATATAAAACATTCGATTTGGAAAATGATATTTAAAGAAAAGTTGTAGCTCTTTGAGTTAGCTTTCCAATGCACTTTGAATTACCCCAATTGGATATCGGGAGAAGAAGTTATGATAGAAATACTAAAAGCTGTACAGTATCAACCGAAGTACGCGGAATATGAAAAGTCAAATTCCTATACGATTTTCTAGCACCTTCTTAAACCTATAACTCCCACATAAATGGTACCCGTATTAATGAGTATTAGGCCCTTCACTTGCTCTTACGTTGTGAGATTTTCACCTATAAATAGGCTCCAATGTATACACATTTTTCACACCAAGACAAAAGCTTCTAAACATAAAAGAGAGAGTTTTCAAGTCTAGAAAAAAGAGAAATGAGAGGGAGGAAAATTAGTTTTTTCTAGAAGTTTTGGTACTATCAAGAAATGTTTTCCAAGCATCAATTCTGAACGGAATGTTTTTTTTTTTTTGAAACATTAAAGGAGTGCATTTTTCAACAAGGTTCAAAGCATCAATCAAGGTAGGTAGAGGTGCAAAGTGTTAATTCGTGTTAAGTTATAAGTTTCTAACAAATGAAGATTTATGTTAATGTTTATATGTCTAATGGTACCTCCGGTACGGCATACACCTCATGTCTAATGGTACCTCCGGGTACGGCATGTACTTCCAGTCGAGGCGTCGTGTTAAGTTATGACTCTACGTGTTTGAGATTCTACCGAAAATCCTACTATGAAAAGGTTTCTAAAGTTA
>NC_036253.1:2964345-2972963 GCF_002742605.1 Olea europaea var. sylvestris | reverse complement strand
AAAATTTAAAAATTTTTTGGGTGGGGGGGGGGGGGGAATACAAATTCAAAGACCTTGACCACAAGGGACATAGTATTTCCAAATTCTCAACAATGATATTGACATATTTTAAATGTTCACAATCTTAGAATGCAATGCAATTTTCTTCTCCAATAGGAGGAACCACTTATTTTATTTTATTTTTGATTAAAAAATGCAAAACAAAAATTTATTTTTGAAATCAAATTTATTTTGCATCAAAATATATTTAATAATACATTTCAATTGCTCAAATTCATGTTTCCAATAAAAACCTTCTTTCTCAACACGTAAACATTAAGTTCAATTAATTCCAAAATCAAGTTGATGTCAAAAATAAAAATAAAAAGCCAATCAAGTTTGTGCCTACTAAAATTAATTCCATTGAATTGTCCAGTAATTAGGATCATTTTGAACCACTATTGGTTCGGTAAGTCCACGCCTACTAAATTACTTCCATAATATTAATTTAGAAATACTAAGTCCCTATTTTGTTTTCTTAGCTAAAATGAGATTTTTAGTAGATTTTGATACAAATTAATAAAATGTGAAATTAAAAAAATGATAAAAATTGTGAATATCATGAAATATACAGTTAAAATTAATTATTAATTTTAAGTTAAATTTTTATTAACTTTTTAAGCTACATCAAATAGGCGCTAAAAATTAGAATGAAAAAAAAAAATATCAAATCCTAATTTAAACTATGAATAAAGGGGTAAGATAATCAAGATTAGACTCGACCATTCCAAATGTAAGGCTAAGGCTTGACTTAACCGGTATAACTCAATGGGAACTAGGTCAAGACACAAAAATTGCACATACAGAAGCCATATAGAACAGGCACAGCAGGGGGTTGGGCAGGGGAATTTTTTGGCATTTTTTATCACAACATGGGTCCCACACATATGAGATTTTTGGCAGAATTTTGTGGAACGATATTCTGTACAAATAGAAATATTCTTTTTTTGGGTAAAACTCAACATTTGTCATCCATGTTAACACTTCTAAAGTAAATGACCGGGGGGACAACGTAAGAAAGTTTCTATTTTGCCCCAACTCCAACTGATGTGAACCAACATAGTAATTGTAGCTGCAAAACTGACGACAAATTAGATCAAATCCAAGAAAGTCAAGAATCAATGTCCGAAAAGTTCGACCCAATAAATTATTGAACTAAAGAATCAAGACAACAAACAATATCTTGACCCCGTGATCACAAAATTTACGAATACTACTTGAATTGTTGAACGCCATAAGAAATTAATCATTGATAAGTTTAAAATTAATTCAATGAAGGAGTTAAAAGCAATATACCTTGCAATATTATCTTGTTGAGAAAAATGTAGGGAAATATGAATACTTAATAAACTCCAAGGCACGAAAAAACGTTATCTTTTAAGAGATGTTAATCCCCTATCCAACAAAGTTACAATTGAGGTATGATAAAAAATCTCTCTCAGGATACAATGGAGACGTTTGATTCAAATTGTACCTATTTGATTAAACCAAGAAGACGCTCGAAAATAACTGATTGATGCCAAGAGAAATAAAGAAGAATAAATTTTTTAATGTGTTTTGCAAACGAGAATTCGCCCAGAATTTATAGAAATTGAGGCAACCGTTTGAATATGTGTGTCCCTTGAAATCCTTGCATATATTTACTGGAGGTGACTGTTAAAAATCGAACACATCCATCGAACAGGTCGATCCTCGTTGTGCAGTGGCAAACACTAGTTGAGGCAGCAAATCATTCGCAAAACAGAAATAAATACATGCAAAATAATGAAAAATATCTAACATATCTCTCAAATTGTGTGTTGTAAAATAAATAGAATGAGTCCTATTTATGAAGAACTCATAAAACCTAATTAAAAATAGAATTAAACCTAAAATATATCAAAAAGATACCATAAAAAGAGTTTTAACTAAAATAGAAGTCTAGGCGAAAATCGCGTCCCAATTTTGTAATGTGTGGTCACATACGCTTACTGCTTGTGGTCACATAGATCATTCACATTCCTCATCTTGATCTCAGTATAGGTACATGCGACTACACCCAGGTTTGTGCTATGTGGGTACTGTCAGTCATGCCTCCAAGTTTGAGTTTTTGATTCATGTTTCCGCTCTCATGCCTAACATGAAACTTGGTCTTAGGCTTGTTACTTCGCCCTTTTGGACTCCGCAGCTTGAACATAGGATTGTATGGCTTTATTGACTCTATTTGATATCGAACTTCCCCTTAGCCTCTTCTTAATATATATTGAACTTTTAATAGCTGGTAGTCTTCCTTGGAACCCATCATTCACTCCATTTTTGAAAAGATTCGATCTCAAATCTGTACCTACATTAAATAAAGCAAGATAAGAAACATTGAAAATGCAAATTATCACAAACTTACCTTGAAGATCCAAATTGTAGCCATTTTTTTTCAATTCTTGCAATGACATGGAGTGGTCCAACTCCTCTAGGATGAATCATCGACCTCTTTTGCATTTTAACAGGTCATTTTTGCCTAAGCACACAAACTCAATCACTTTGTTTGAATACTTTACTCCTTTTCTCTTCGCTACCTTGAGATGCATATAATTCAATTCCATGCTTTTTTTTTTTTCTAAACTACCACTTACAATATTATTTAAAGTAATTAAACTAAACAAAGTTAGTGGATTTAAATCATAACATGTCAAAACGTGTAGTAGAAATAGTAGAGGATACCAAATTTGTTCTCAACATATTCCATAAATTAGTACTAAAACACTTAAGGATTTTAAGATTGAAACATATATCCTCATGCCTCAAATAACCAACAATGTATCCCAATTGTCCATCATGCTCAATTATGTTTTTGCAACATACTAAAATATCATAAACTAGTAAATGATTGCTTATAAACGCATGTGAAAAATGATTGATTATTCTCATAGAAATTTTAGATGCAATAATATGTGTAAAAGTGCATGCCCCATTTGAAAAATTATTTCTACATACTAGACCATCATCTAAACCATGTATAGGGTATTGATAATTTACAATGTCATAGTTGAATACTTTTCCTTCAACGCTAATCAAATTCTCCACTTAATCAAATCAACTGGATATTCAATGGTTGGTATCTCACTAATCAAGTCTTTATGAAACAAGTATTTGAATTTCCGTAATAAAGAAATATTCAAATTTGGGAGGGGCTTGTTAGTTCTCACTAAAGCACTCTCAATCTTACTTGTTTTTGCATAGAATCTCACTTTAGCTTTTTCTCTCATGACTCCTCTCAAGAGATTTTCCTATTTTCTCTCTTGTACCTGTGCTCTTTTTTCCTCACAATTAGTCAGTTCACAATCTTCTCTCCAACTCTCCTTTTGCCTCTCTTTGTTTTTCTTTTCTTTCTCGCCTTTCAATTTTAATTAGCCCTCGTATACCCATTGTGGTGTTAAGGGTATAAGAGTAACAAGTCTCCCATATATTACAAAGTTGTACCTATTCTTGAATCCATGACGTTTTCACCTTTCTATCATACTGTCATGATCTTCCCAATAAAATGTACTACATCATACATCACATTATCACTATACCTCCCAATCAAGAAGTTTACCAAATCTTGCTTACATACACTAACCTCTCCACATTCATTTAATTATTGCAATTTAGCCCCCGTTTGATTATTAAATTAAATTTTATTTTCCTCTCTTCTATTTCAACCACACAATCTTCCATAAAATTATATTACATATAAATCGAAAACTTTTTCTTTTTTTTTTAATCACGCATTCTTCAGAAAATACTATTCTACTCATTATAATTTGAAAAAAAATGGGGGCTAAACAGGAGCTTATAAGGCTTAAGATGTTTTATCACAGTCAATCCTAATTTCTCAACAAGTATAGTATTAACAATATGAGTACAACAACCATATCAACAATCAAACTACATAACTTATTTTTGACATGGCATCTAGTATAAAAGATGTTCTCCCGTTGTTGCTCTACATCGTCCATTTTGATTTGTATATTGAGAGCACGCATCACCACAAATATTTTCCCCACAACCGAGTACTCTACTCCATCACCATCACTAGTATCCTCTAATTCAGGCATCTCATCTCCGCCACTATCACTCATTACTTCCCCATTATCATGCAAGATTATTGCCATTTTATTTGGACATTAATAAGTAATGTGCCTTGATTTCAAACATCTAAAGTATTTGATATCCAAATTACTAGAAGTTTATGAATCAACCTTGAGTGTAACTTTGCTAGCAACTTCCTCCTTTCCTCTTGACAGTTTAGTCTTACCACTTGAAATAGTCCCATTTCATCTATTATCATCCCACTTCAATTTCTAAGAAAGGTTAGAACTCGAAGAACGCAATGAATATCTAGTTGTTCGCTTCCTCTTCAAATGTCTCTCCACTTTTATAACTGCATGTAGTATATCCTCTAACTCCACATAATGTTGTAGTTCTATCACATTAGCTATATCCCTATTTAAACTATTCAAAATTTAGGTCATGGTGGCCTCTCGACCCTTCTCAACTTTCGCTCTAATCATGACAATCTCAATCTCCTTGTGATAATCCTATACACATCTACATCCTTGATGAAGGCGCTGTAATTTTTGACAAAGCTTTCTATATTAATGATTAGGAGCGAACCTCTTCATCATAATAGTCTTAAACTCTCCTCATGTTTCAATAGGTCTGTCATGATTTCTCCTCCTAGATGTTGCTATTTGATCTCACCAAATGATAGCATAATAAGTAAACTCAATGATAACAAGTTTTTCCTTTTACTTCTATGAGTAGTTAGGCAATCAAATATTACTCTATCTTCTCCCACTCCAAATATGGCTCCGGATCGCTTAAACATTTGAATAATGGAATTATCATTTTAACGTTATTCATATTTCTATCAACCGCATCTCCAACATAATCGTTAACCCTACTATCATGCCTATCTCTTCTATTCTTCATCCTTTCTATTTCTGCCTCCACTAATGCATCTTTATCAATTCCACTACCCACTTCATTTTTACCTCCAATATCCGCTCTAGGATCTCGCCTACCTTGCCTCCTTGTGTTAGAAACTTCTCTAGATTGTTCCGTATGCAAACTAGCAAGCAATATGTTTTACCTTTCCATCTACGTCTTTTGCCTATCCATTTTATCTCCCATATCCCCAAACAGCCTCTCAAATCGTCGTATCATCTCCTCCATCATGACAACTTAACTATTCTTCCTGTTTGAAATAAAATCGTCTTTATCAGACATCCTAAATTTAGAATAATAATCACTTCATGTGTGTACACTCGTATATCACTAAATTTGACTTTTTCCCTCTATTAGTCTCACCATTCTGTATGAAACTTGGTCTTAAATTTGTTAACTTTACCCTTTTGGACTTCATAACTTGAACACATGATTGTATGGCTTCATTGCTATTTGATCTAGAACTTGTCATTAGCTTCTTCTCAATATATATCTAACTCTTGATAATTGATTGCACAACACCAACTCCAAACCTCACCTCCCAAAAAATAAAATTGGACACCCAAACACTCCAAATTTCGATACAAACCAAGTATTACACCAACAAACCAACGACTCAAACTAGGCTCCATAAAACCACAAGACTCTCCCTCTTTTTCTATCTTATTATTACATAAAAAACTTCGCCTCATCACCTACTTGGTGTTCTCCGCCCCCTCCTCTCTCATTCTCCACTTTTCTATTCCCAATTTCGAGATCCAGTAATCTCTCTCAAATGGCCTCTGTTACTGCTTCATCCATTTCCTTCTCATCTTTCTCTTCATCTCTCAAGAAAAACCAGGTATTTTTTCTCGTTGATTCGTGCTGTATTATTATCATTTTTTGTCTTTTTGTTTTTGTGATTAAAGATTTGATTTTAGGAAATGTTTTTTTAAGCTTGTTAAATTTTCCTGTAGTCAATCTAAAATCATATTATTTGTGATTTATTGATCCTTATGATTTATCATCTTGTTTCTTAAAATTTTTATGTTTTGTTTTTATGAAGACTTGATTTTCTGAAATGGGTTGTGTGATTTTTATGCTTATGGATCTTGGTTATAAATCGTTCAGGTATAATTATGGTCTTTGTCATTTCTTGATTCTGTGTAGCTGGTGTATGAATCTCTGTGATTTAATAATTTTGCTATGAGAAATCTGATGTTCAATGATGGCCCAGGGGTTGTCGATTTTAGATTAGATTCTTTTAAACAGCACTAATCCCTTTTCTGGTTAAAAAGTTGTCTTTTAATTATATTTTTTATTATAAACATACTCTAGACCTTGAGTGGTTTACATATTAGCACGTGTTTAAATATGCATTACTTATTTTTGAGTGCTGAGTTTTTATGGTACAAAATGCTAAAAATCTTATGAGTTCTGTACATATTCTTATTTGAAGCTAACGATTTTATGATTAACTGGGAACTGTCTCTTATAAGTAAATTGAGGCTAAATTATTATTATTATTATTATTCTCAGTTTGGTACTGCATTGCATACTCTTTTCAAAAGATTCAGTAGGTCCTACTGTCTATCTGATTTTCCATGTGTACAATGTAAATTATGCTCCTGTTTGTTTCCCATTATTTGCGCATTAAAATAAAAAATATGACCTTTATCCATCACATCAAGCCACTATATTTGACTTTCTATCTTTTGTGGGACCTCTATATTTTTCATTCTGATTCCTACATTAATGTGGTTCAAACGGGGCCATTAAAATGTGTTTTGGAAAGTTTTTAAGCGGCATTCAAAATTTTAAGCACTTTTTGGTTACAATTTTGGAAAAGTTAAAATGACATTATGGTTCACTTCTTTCATCTTTTTCTTGTTTTACTTAATCTTGATTGGTGCTCGTGCACTGGTATTTCTTATGTTGTAGTCTTGTACTTGGGCAGGTCTCACAATTGAAGGCAGTTTCAGTTCCCTTCGGTGGAAAAAGCTTCAAACCAGTCCCTCATCGTTTCCGCGTTGCCTGTGCGGTATGCTTTGATTATAGTTGTTTTATATTATCTTCAAAGATTCAACATTTGTTTCTATCTACTGCTTAGTTTTTCTCGGGATTCTTGTTACGATGCTACTACTGATAATAATACAGGTTGTATTAGAAATGGTTGAGTTTAAATGCAAGCTGTGTTAATGGTTAACTCTGGGATTCCATAATGTAATTGAGCATGACATGGTGTCGTGCAGTTATTTTAAGCCGTCCATAGTGTTGTTCAAGAATGAACTAGAGTACGGAAATAACAAAAAATTATACCTGGGACTTGCTCATAATTGTTCATTAATTTTGGCTAATAACCAGTAATATTCCAACACAGAACTTTAGTAGATCGAAGTTCTAAACTGAAAGTCTTTATCATCATGCATCCTACTTGTTGGTTGCATTCCAGTTTAATCTCAATCACAGTTTGTATGTTTAGAATATTTTCACCTTATTAGAGAGCTTAATGCGCTTAGTATAGCATTTGGAATCAACATCTGGAAACACAGAATCAAAATTCCTTGATTATGCTGCAGTACCTCATATCCTATACACTAACCTTACATAAATTGGATGAATGGGGATCCTTGTACCTGTTCTTTTGGCTTTCGGTTAAATTGCTGCATGCGGAATCCCTTTTTCTGAGTTCAATTGATTATAGAGATCTTTGGTGTCCTCTCAAATCAAGAATTAAGGGGGCCATTATAATCCACCGTTTATGGCATAATCAAAGTCAGTCCTCCCTGAAAGAAGGGAAGCAGTTCTGGGAGTTACTTTCTACAAGAAGACTCCTAAACCCCAACTACCTACTATTACACAGACTTCTGCGTACCCTTTCGTGTGAAGAGATTCCAAAAAGTGAATCAACAATATTTCTTTGCAATACCATCTTTTGTATCTTTTAAGATGCTATCAATGTGACATTTGATGCTTGATCGCATCAGAGAAGAAATTGAGTTAAACTATCAATTCTGAATGATTCTTTGAAGCAGGCGAAACCCGAGACAGTGGATAAAGTTTGTGAAATTGTGAGGAAACAACTAGCACTCCCTGCTGATTCAGCCATTACTGGAGAGTCCAAGTTTGCATCACTTGGTGCCGATTCACTGGATACGGTATTAGTTTTTTTCCCTCAAATGTATTCCTTTCCTCCAATGTATGTGGGAAGAATGAATGTGTATTTACACAGGGAAATAGTACCATTTGCCGACAGTAGCAAGTTCCCTGGCCTTTTGATTATAGTTGCACAATTAGTCCCCAGTGACAAAAAACAGTTCAAAATCTATGTTAAATCTTCTTGTGACCCTCCCATGTCCAACTTAATGAAGCTAGATTTTCATTCCTTGCTGAAATTTTAAATGAAGGCATGTTTTCACAAGGGTCACGTGATAAATTGACAAAGATTTGGACGGTTCTGTTAATGAGGACCATTTGCACAACTGTAATTGAAGGTTGCAAACCATCTTGCTCCTTTTCAAAATTTGGAGATTGATAGTCCTCTTTTGACCATTATAATTTTATTGTCTTGGCTGTTTCTTACTGTGAGCGATCTTTTCTAATGGTCGGCTGATGTTGAGTTCTTCCGGTTTAGG
>NC_036253.1:2957552-2959271 GCF_002742605.1 Olea europaea var. sylvestris | reverse complement strand
TGCAACAATATTTATTAACTTTAGTTTATTGTGAGTTAGGTTAATTATTCAGAGGGTCCATGTTTCGAAGTCTCACTTTAGTCCTCCATTTTTTTTGGATTGAGATACATCATGAAGTGGACTTCAACATGGGAGGCGAAGTGTACAATGTTGCAGTCTGCTATGTAGGGCACTTCATTAGTTTTAGTAATGGAAGCTAGTTTGGTAATTTAATTGAAACATAATTGAAAGTCAAGCGACAGGGTTGAAACTGTGTGAAGCCCACCAATTAACCAGAAATTATGCCGATAGTTCAGTAAAAACACTTTTACCTTTTATAAACCTTTTGAAAAAAATGTTTTCAAGGGATTTAGAAAAGATGAGTCCATTGCGAGATAAAAGGACCATTATAGTAAAATATCTCTCTCTTAATATATAGAATATAAGTTGCTTATCTCATATCAGATGTGCTCCCCGTGTGCAAAAAATTAGTATTTAACTTATGCAAAAGACAATAAGTTGTGACTAAATCCCAGTCACAAGGATGCACTAGTTTCTATTCCAGAATGTTTTGAAATTCCTGAGCCGAGTTTTTACAACTTTGACGCTGAGAAATCGGTAGACAAGTTTTAGGTTGGTTAGATATGGGCAATCACAGTGATGAGGATACTTTACCCAAGTACTACGTTTAGATTCAAAAGATTGATACTCTCCCGGGGTGTACTTTTCATGTAGGATGGCTTTATAATTGTCTGCTGTCAAAGGATGCAATAAGATGGGTGGATAAAAACATTCCAATAGGTTGTGGGAAATTTTTGGTTAAAAAGAGAAAAACTCACAAAATAGTTGGCACTTTTTCCTTGTCTCATCCATTAACGGTAGAACCTGTAGATAAGAAGGACGTGTACTCCATACTTCCTCCAAAGCTGAGATCTGGGCTTCATATAAGAACTGCAATGTAGAAAAGAAATACTCGGAATTGGAGAACTATGAATACTAGATTGTCGAAACTGCAAAGTAAATGATGACTAGACGTTAGGTGCAGTTCTTGAGCGAGTACGTGGTAGAAGTCAGTTTTCAAGCCTCGAACGGAAAAAAAGAAGGTCGTATTAGCAGAAATTTTGCAGACTGAATTGCTTAGATTCTCCCATCAAATACCTGCTTTTTGCATGATGGACGAGCAAGGTGAATGCCTGAATGGTTCTTGGAGCTCCATCAAGCAGCTGTGCAACAACATTTATTAGTTTTAGTTTGTTGTGCGTTAGGTTAAATATTCAGATGGTCCATGTTACGAAGTCTCATTTTAGTCCTCGATTTTTTTATTTTTGGATTGAATTACATCATGAAGTGGACTTCAACATGGTAGGTGGCGTGAAAATGTTGTAGTCTGCTACGTAGGGCACTTCATTAGTTTTAGTAATGGAATCTAATTAGGTAATGTAATTGAAACATAATTGAAAATCAAGGGATAGATTTAAAACAGTGTAAAGACCACCTATTAACACTAAACTAGACCGATAGTTTAGTAAAACCATCTATTACCTTCTATAAACCTTTCGAAAAAACATGTTTTCAAGGGATATAGAAAAGATGCCTCCATTGTGGTATAAAAAGATCATTATAGTAAAATATCTTTTTCTCTTAATATGTAGAAGGTATATAATATAATTCGTTTATCTCACATAAGGCTCTTTCACTTAATCCTGATATAAACAGATTTGCCTATGCTCAGGATGCTTT
>NC_036253.1:2954974-2957334 GCF_002742605.1 Olea europaea var. sylvestris | reverse complement strand
TCGTTTATCTCACATAAGGCTCTTTCACTTAATCCTGATATAAACAGATTTGCCTATGCTCAGGATGCTTTTAAACTGATTGGTGATGCTCTAGCTGTTCTTACGGACCTAAAAAATTGAATGCAATTTGAGCATAATGCCAAACTTGGCAACCAAGTATGCAACGAAATATTGGGAGACCACTTTTGGTTAGCAACTTTGTGAACATCATGTGAACTCAACAAGGATTATATTATAATCGACCAACCTGGACTGTTTGCCCATTTTCTTCAAGTTGGATTCTGTTAATATTGTGACACATTCCATTGGAAAGTAGTGTTTTGATTGAAGAATGTGTTAAAGAGGTCAAAAAATGAAGTTGGACCCAAAACGAGGCATCTAAGCCCTGTCACTGTCGCCTGCTTACTGCTCGACTACCGCTCGAGCACCGCACGCTGCTTGAGCAGCATATATATTCGGAGAAAATTTGTTTCCTTCTCTTGATGCAGTTTTGATCATCTTTCTAACTAAAACATATTTTTTTGGGTCTTATTTATTCTATGAAAACTTTGGCTTTCATATGACTTTGTATGAGTTAGAATCAAGTTAGATACACAATATTCTCTGTATTCTTTCTCCTTATTAATAAATTCTCCAATCCTCTACCAATTTTCTTTCGTTCTTCTTGTGCTATGATTGCTACTTCAAATTGTGTCATGTTTCTCGCTTGCTTTTAACAAGTGATCGTTCAAAGCATACATAATTCTCGTTAATTTGCTAACTGATTCTACTTTTCAAGCACACGACCAATGAGATATTATCATGTCCGACCTCTGGAAAGTCCAATGAAAAATATAAAACGAATTTTGCAGAAGTGACACTTGGAGATGATACGATCCAGCGCGCCCATTTAAAATTGGATCCAAACTGCAGGGCTCAACAGCTTTGATCGGCAATGAAAAAGAAGCACGTAAATACAAGAAGTTGCTGAGGAGTCCAAGGCAATAAAAAAGAGTTTGGCTACTTAGCTTAATATATGATAGAGATTTTTTTTTTTTTTTTTCTGCAATTCTTGGTGTTGTGAAAAAGATGGGAAATTAGGATTTAATGGATGCACAGAAGGTTGTGACGAATGAAAAAGACTGGTATTATATCCTCAAAATTTAGTAAAATGCTGATGAAACGTTAATAAGAAAGCATAATTGGAAATTACCTCTCTTCATTTTGACAAAAACAGATTTTCCGATTCCGTGGCTGCTTTTAAGGTAAATGGCGTCGCTCTAGCTGTTCTTACAGTGTAAAATGGATGCAGTTTGAGCATACTCAAATATCAAACTAGGAAACACAGCAGCCAAGCCGGTATTTTACAAGCACACGGCCAACAAAATACGCCAGGAGCCAGTGTGCATTTAAAGTTGGATCCCAAGTTGCAGGGCTCCACAGCATTGATCGGCAATGAAAAAGGTAAATGTAAAAACAAAAAGTTGCTGAGAAATCCAAGCCAATAAAACTGTGACATACTCTTCACTATGATGGTGATAATCTGATCGGAAATAATCTTAGGCCCGTTTGATTGCACGAAATTTTCCATGGAACTTGGAATTTGAATTCCAACTTCCACTTTTGACCTGTTTGATTAACAAAATTTTCCAGAGTTTTCCACCTTTTTTTTTTTTTGCTTTTTGCTTTTTTTTTTTAATTGTTGGCAATGGGAACAAATTTTAGGAACAATTATAAAAGAGGATAACTCTGAAATTGACAATTTTCATGTAAAATAAAGACAAACGAACACCAAAATATAGATGATTTTTTGATTTTTTTCCCTTTGTTTTTTTGGTTGACAATGGAAACAAATTCTAGGAAAAATTGTAGAAGTAGATATCCTTTAAATTGATAATTTCCATGCAAAACAAAGCCAAACGAACACCAAAAAACACTTTTATTTCAACATTTTCCACGTGAAAAATTATACCAATAAAAGTTAAAACACGATAATTTACAATTCTCAGGAAAACAATTTCTAGGTAATTCAATTCCCTGGAATTCATTTTCTTTCCACCTAAATTCCATCTTCACAATCAAACAGACGTTTAGTGATTTTGACCGAAAAGTTGGGTGATAGAGCCAATCAAAAAGAAATTTTGTTAATAGTTTAGGGATTAACACTTGCACTTATAAAGCTTTTGATAAACATGTTCTGAAGGTATCTAGACAGCATTTTGAACTTCTTTTTAGACAGGTTTGGCAATGCAGTTTAAACCAAATCCTAATTTACGACAACCATCTTAAAAAGACATAAGAGCAAAACTTAGAACTAAAACTTTTGAAAAATAACAAGGTTAATCACGTTTTGTCTAGTTCAATTATGATTCTTGAGAAAC
>NC_036253.1:2950798-2952698 GCF_002742605.1 Olea europaea var. sylvestris | reverse complement strand
TGATAATTATGATAAACCAATTAATCATGGAGGAACAAAACTAGATTTAAATTGTAAAATAGATACTAAAAAAATCTTATTAACTTGGGCAGATTCAATGATATTATTCTTTTTATATAATAAAGATGATACATGGGAAAATGCTGAAAGAAAAATAGATTTCTTAATAGCATCCTTTGAAAGAGATGTTAGAAATTGGTGGGAAGGAATAAACAGTGATATAAAAACATTAATAAAACGAAATGTACAAATAGAAATAATTAAGTCGGATAGACAATGTATAGAAAAATTGGTAGAATATATTTCAGATGAGTTTTTAGGAGAAAATTGGATAAAAAATGCTGAAGAAGAATTAATAAGAGAAAAAGATAATGCTCGAATAAAACTAATAAACTTAACAATATGTGATATGTGTAAAATTAAAGAATATACTTGTGAATTTAAAAATTACTATTATATTCAATTTTATAGTAATGAAAATCAAGAAGTATACCAAGACATGTATTATAATAAGTTACCAGGTTCATGGGGAAAACATTTTAAAATAGAATTTGAAAAATATGTTAGAGATAATACTAGAATACCTAGAATTTTAGGTTCAAGAATAAAATTTTTATTTGAAAGACTTGCATATATATGTCAACAAAGACAATTAATGAAAAATCAGGAAAATTAACTAAAATATATTGTGAAGATATGAAAACTCTTGTGCAATGGGGATGTAATCCTGAAAAAGAATTAACAAAAGAAAATATAAAAAAGAATTAATTTAGAAATTTTAATAAAAAATATATAAAACCTAGAAGAAGGTATTATAAACTAAAAAATAACCAATATAATCAATAGAAGAATAAAAAGAAAAATAAAAGCCAATGTAAATGTTGGAATTATGGAAAAATAGGTCATATAAGTCCTGATTGTGATAAAAAGAAAGTTAGAATATTAAAAAAAGAATACTTAGAAATAAAAGATGAATTAAGTGAAATATCAGATATTGAATAATACTATGACCAAAAAGTATATATAAGTGAAACAGAAGATGATGGATCAGGATCTGAATAAAGAGTTTGAAGAAATAGAAAGTAATAATATAAATATACAAAAATATGAAGGAATAGAAGGATATGGATTAAAAGTCACTTTTGATAATAACAAGTTTAGAAAATTGCAAAAATTATCGTTAGACTTAAAAATAGGAAAATGGGAAATCTTTGATAGAATTTGAAAAAGAGAAAGAATAACAATAAATGAATATCACAAAATAGAAAAAATCATAGACGTAAGAACAACTTATGGACAACATAAATTAAATCTTTTAACAAAAAATATAGTTGATGAACTATTAACAAAAATTAGTAAAAAACAAAGTGAAAGAATCCAATATGTTTATTTAGTAGGAATACAAATAATGTTTAAATCACTATTTAGAGAAGAAATGTATTCACCCTTAACTATAATTTTACATGATGGAAGAATAATAAACTTAAAAGATAGTCATTTAGGAACAATAAAAGGAAATTTAGCATATCAAAAAATTATATTTGCATCCAAAATATTGTGTATCATTAAAAGAGGAATTTTAATGAAGTTTTAGGACTACATTTCAAGTTTCATAGAGATAATATTATGCAACAACGTGATTAAATTATGACTATAGAATATAGAACTTTATACACATTTACCAATTCTAATTATGGGAATATCTATTCCAATAGGCCATATATTGAAGTTCATAAAGAATGTAAAGATATTAGTAAAATAATAGAATCAAATAAACAAATAAGTTTAATTCCAGAATAATATGAATTTAGTATAGCAAAAAATAAACCTGAAATAATAGAATTAAATGAAAGAGAATGTTCTAATAACATAACATTTAAGGATGAAAAATTAATTAAAA
>NC_036253.1:2935431-2950446 GCF_002742605.1 Olea europaea var. sylvestris | reverse complement strand
GAGAAAGTACTCAAATAATTAATAGTGCTAATAAAGTTAATATAATTCTTGGAAGTAAACAAGTAATAATAAATAAAATTTATAAATATGATAATTTAGAATTGATATATTATTAGGAAATGATTTCATACAACAATTTCAATATTATAAACAAAATAATTATATGATAATGCTACAAACATCTTGTGGACACTTATTAAAAATTTCTAGAGAATTTAAACCTTATAGAGTTCAACCAGCTTAGCGATGTGATAGATGTGAAAAAAAACCAATTCTTAATAATGAAATAAAAAATAAAAAAATATTATATAAAAATGTTCTAAAAATAGGAATATAAATGAATATAGAAAAAATCATTGAACAATTAGAAAAGGTTTATGGAGAAAATCCATTATTATTTTGGAAACCACATCACCCAAAAGTCAAAATAGAATTAACAGAAAATGTTATAATACGAGTAAGACCAGTGATGTATACAATAGAAGATACACAAGAATTTAAAAATCAAATAAAAGAATTGTTAGAACAAAAACTTATTAGACCTAGTAATGGACCTCATAGTAGTCTAACCTTTATGATTATGAAACACTCTGAACAAGTTAGAGGAAAAGCTAGAATGATTATAAATTATAAAGAATTAAACAAATATACTAAATTTGATGGTTACTTTCTACCAAATAAAGAAGTGCTAATAAATCTTGCAAGAGGAAAACAATATTATTCTAAATTTGATTATAAATCAGGATTTTGGCAACTAAAAATGGAAGAATATAGTATACAATATACTGCATTTAGCACACCTCAAGGTAAATATGAATGGTTAGTTATGTCATTTGATTTGAAAAATGCACCACAAATATGTCAAAAAAAGATGGATAATATATTTAAAAAGTTTAATGAATTTTCAATACTTTATATTGATGATATATTAATATGTTCTGATAGTAAAGAAGAACATAGAAATTATTTAATCCAATTTATTAACGAATGTACAAAAAAAAAGGAATTGTACTATCTAAAAAGAAATCTATATTAGAAAAACAAGAGATAAGACTTCCTTAAATTATCAATAGATAAAATAATGATAAAATTACAAACTCATATATCCAAAAAGATTGAAATTTTTTCAGATAAATTAGAATCCAAGGAACAAATTAAAATTTTTTTAGGATGTTTAAATTAGGCAGAAGGATCTATTGAAAATCTTTCTAAGAGAAGACATAAAATCCAAGTTTTAATCAAAAAAATAAATACTAAAGGATGGAATGAAGAACATAAAAAAATAGTTAAGCCTCCGTTTGGCCCCCATTATTTGGATTTAGAAAGGAGGAATATTGCTTTTTTTTTTTTTAAGAATGGATGGCTGTAAAAGAATGAAAAGTTTTCGATTTGCGTGAAATATTTTTTTATGAAAGATTGTGTGATTGAAAATAGATGAGAGAAAAATTTGAATTAAATTGATGAGTTTTAAAAGGGGCCAAACGGGAGCTAAATCATTAAAAGAAGAATGCAAAAATTTACCAAAATTAAGATTATCAGATGAAAAAGATAATTTGATTGTTAATACTAATGCCTCAGATAAATATTGGACAGCAATATTAAAAACAGATCTTAATGAAATTTGTAGATACTAAAATAGAACCTTTAACCAAGTAGAAATAAATTATACTACTCATGAAAAAGAATTACTAGCAATTATTAGAGAAATAAAAAAGTTCTCATTGTTTTTATTATCCCAGAAATTTATTGTTGAAACTGATAATTCTCAAGTTGCAGGATTAGTCAAGAATAAGTTATCCTCAGAACCACAATACAGAAGGCTTCATAGATGACAAGCTTATTTAGCATTTTATAATTTTGATATAATCCATATTAAAGGAGTTAATAATTTTATTACAGATTTTCTCAGCAAATTCTATAATTTGCTGATGGATAAAGTCAAGGTCATGGAATTATACCAATCTATCCTACACATACAAAAAAGGACGAATTTTCTTAAAGAAGAATCCGAAGATATAAACTCCGGAGCAACTCAGGTCTCAGAGATTCCAGCAAAAATATGAAAAAGAGATGTTCAACTCAAATATAATGGTAGTGGAGCAAATTTTGATCTCCAAAAAGCATGACTGCAAAGTTCAGACCACTGTATCCTTTCAGCTGGATCTTTGATCAAAAGAGAATTTATTAAGTTAACAAAGGGAGAGCTCGTGGTGCCAGGAAGAACTGGGTTTGAATCTGAAAGGATCGATTTTGCCAGTTGAGTGAATTCCTCCCCAACAAATGGAGGTCTCCCAGTATAACACTCATATAGGACACAACCAAGAGCCCAGAAATCAGAAGCATAGGAATGGACCCCTCCATCCAGAAATAATTCAGGAGCCATGTAACATGGGGTTCCACGTTTTGCTTGTGGCAACTGAAAACACACGTGAAAAGTAAATAACAAAATGAAGATTTGAAGAAGAAAATGGGACACGGTGACTTGGAAAGGAAATGATCTTTTGATTTTATAAAATTAATACATGGATCAACTCATAACTTATTTGGAGAACTCACCTGGGAAGAAGGTGTTATGGATATATCACTCAGTTTTCTAGCTAATCCAAAGTCACATAGCTGCAATAGTGAACATTAAGGGGAGGTAATCATAATGGCCATAGAATTGGCAATTAAAAGGGGGGGCACGGTTTGTTATTCAATTATGACATAAATGAACCTGAAAATCATGAGTAAAATACTTCCCTTCAAACGAAGAATCCCTCAATTCTAAATTTAAGAATGAAAGTTAAAGTAAAGGAGTATACCTTTGTATGTCCATTCTCATCCAGTAGAATGTTTGACGGTTTTAAGTCACCGTAAATAATTCCTTTCGAATGTAAGTACCTAACAGATGGAGGTTAATTGGGGAAAAAAATATGAAAACACGAAAAACAGGAAATTTGGAGATCGAGGGAAATTGTTGTTTTCTTACTGCAGAGCTCTGACAATGCCACAAGCCAAATCATGTATGGAATCTTCTGGAAGCTTACCATCCTGCAGTACAGTAATTAAGCAATTTTTAAAGCACAATATTCCAAAAATTTCTTGGGAAAGAGATTTGTATTGGTAAGAAAGAAAACATAGAGAAAAGATAAAAACCTAGAATCAGTAATATAATATAATTCATAAATTAGATTAATCCATGTGCATCATGAACAATTTTAATGGGGTGAACAAACCAAGTCCAAATACTTGTGTATTTTTGGATATCAAGCTCAAGTGAAATATACAACGCTTGAATTAAGTCTGAATTCAGAGTAAGAAGTTTGAGCTTAAGCTGAAACTTAATCTGTGGCTATTCAAACTCTTGCATAAGAATCTGAATACAATCCCCATGTATTATAAACTATAAACAATTAATTATTTAAATATGGATTGGTATCCAGTTAAGTAAAACAGTAAAAATGAAGTAAACTGGCCAGCGGGCAAGCTTGCCATCTAGAAGCTTAAGCTTAGTTCAAGTGGGTACAAAGACAACTCTAGCCATAAACCTGACAAAGCCAGCTAGCCTTGCTTGCACTTCCACATACTCTATGTCCTTATATACTGTTAAAAGGACATTCCAGTTGTTATATACTTGAAAACCATAAAGGAGAAAATTATATTAAAAATAGAAAGAAATTGCCTTTTAATTTATGATAAGTTATCTCTGTGGGGGAGAATAATCAGTTTCACAGGCCACAGAATCTTGATGTCTATGAAAAATAATCAATCACCTGTTGCAATAAAGTCAAGAGATCTCCTCCAACACAGTATTCCAAAACCAACCATAGGTGAGCTGATGTTTCATACCTGAAAATGTAATTTGAGAAAGAAAAAAAGAGTGAGAAGAACATCCAATCTAATGCGAGCAGTACCATCAAAAACCATATAGAATGTAGTAAGCATACTGGAAGCACATTTATACTTAGTCTAGATCATGATAGAAGTTCTTTTGTATCTAAAACAGTGTCAAATATTACCATGAGTAGAATTTCAGCACATTAGGGTGATCCAGAGTGTGAAGGACCCTGACCTGTTATCAAGAAAAACCACGCAGTTTTTATGAAGCCCAAATCCACAGGAGCAAAAACATAGACACGTGCATTTTACCAATGAACGTTAGTGATATGAATCATCCTCAGACAAGCCTAGGATTTTAACAGCGAATTACTATATTACGATGAGTACAGAGATCCTATTCCAACTTCCAATACACTTGCATTGTCTTCTTTGATTTTTAACATGCTTCAAGAATTGAGCAGTCCAAGACTCAAAAGTTTTAAAAAGAGCACTTCAGTATTTGACTTTAACATGTTTAACTAAATAGCATAAGAAGTGGGCTTTCAAGGAAGACCAGTACATTTACAGCTTCAAAAAAACATGCTTTGAAAAAATAATAACAAATGATGGCACAGAATAATGGATCAACTGTATATATTTCATACAATTTATATATAATAAAGGTCAAATCTAAAGCACTTACAAATTTACGATGTATTGTGAATCAATAACTTAAATTCAGTGCTGTGCCATGTTCTCAATCAATAACAAACATCGCACAACTATATTTTCAGTATTCTGATAGGTTTAAGCAACCAGAACGAAGGCCCTATTGACACTATGCCATAATTGAAAATTCAATGGCAGGAAGATTTATGATTTAAAAAAATAAAATTGCTTGAGTTAATATTAACTAATGTTATCAAAAATTATAAAATTTAACCCCAAATTTCAGTAACTTGGATCAGAACATAGAGAAATTTGAATTCACAATATTCATGAAACTGAAAGTAACATATGAATCAAAATTTAAACCAATCCTAATATATTTACAGTAATAACTATTTATAAAGATCTATTCTGTTAGTTCTCAACTTAATACAACTTGCACCTGGAAATATGGCGAGGATGCAAAAATAAGGCAGTAATAATATACTTCAAATTAGGCTGTAAAACATCTAAAAATACTAAGATATTAAAATATCAATCTAATTTCAAGTAAATCCAATTTCCAAAAAACCAGAATTTCAGAATTGTCATGTTTTCAATTGTAATAAGCTCTATGATTCTGTTTTCTATAATTAAGATTCCTTGTAAGTATTATATGTATAGAATTACAGCTCAAAGCAGTAATATAAATGTGGGATTCATGATTAATAAACTGTAAAGGTAAAATTTGAGCCCTCAGTTTGTATAAGTTGGAGCAGGAAATGGAAAAGGCCAAATTCAAATTATGCATAAAATAATAAACGAATCATTTAAAAATATTGACTTTATGTAAACTCTCCACTCTATAACAACTCGCACCAGGGAAAAAATTGTGGGGACGCGAAACTCAGGCAGTAAAAAATCAAAAAACGTATTCAGAAGTACAAATGCACCAAAATTAGACAGTAAAACATCAAACAATACTGAAAAATTAAACATGTCAATCAAATTTCAAAATAAACACAATTTATCAAAAATCTTACTTCTTGAAGAACCTTGTTTCGATAAGATTTATCTACGCTCTTTATAGCAAAATACTCTATCGTCTTCTTCTTTCTCCCTTTATACACAGTCTGCCACAACATTAACTCACGCAATTACTCACCCATAAATGCACAAACAATTGAATTCATACATCAATTGGCTTAACATAAGCTCGATGAGAATTACCGAGCATTTTCCTTTGCCGATGGCCTCGTAAATGTGATAGTGGTTCATCGCTAGGGCTTCTGCAAAACTGAAAATTCAAATATATAACTTCTGTGCGCGCGAGAGATGGAAAAAGTAAAAGATCTGGAAATAATATAGTGACAGGTTTGATTTTAAGTTGCGAAGAGATGGATTGGAATGGAATCAGGGTTTCACTGTACCGATTTGATTGTGGATGGTGTGTGTGTGAGAGAGAGAGGGAGAGAGACGAGGGGGTGGGCGGGAACAAGAGCAAATTGAAAATTAACTTTGTTGAAAATTGAAAATTAACTTTGAGTCCCATCATTTATAGATTATAATGAGATGAATAGTATTTTTTTTAAGAATGAGTGGTTGAAAAGTTTTTAATTTACGTATAATATTATTTTATTGAAGATTGTGTGGTTAAAAGTAAGAGAAAAAATTTAATTTAATATAATGAGAAATAATGGGGGTTCAAACGGGAGGTTAATTTGAGGGAGAAATGATAATTCACAACCACGGAGAGTCAAACCTATTTTGGAGTGAGTGCTTGTTTTAGACGTATTAATTTATTGGACTTTGCTATATCTATATCAAATTTTATATGAAGCGTGTTATAGGAGCAGAGAGGTTGACCATTCCCTGATCGAACCCCACAAATGGAGGGAGGCTCAGGTTTTTTTTGTGGGCCCACCCCCATTTGTGGGGCTCCTGTCAAGGAGGCAGTCAGCCTCCCTGTTACAGGAGCATTTTTTAATTTTATATAATAAGTTATACAATGTCACATATTATTTGTCAATTTAAAATGCAATTAACTTTTTATTTAATCATTTTCTTTCACATCATTTTATGTCATTCTTTATGTACCATTTTTATGTACAAGTAATATAATCCTAATTTATTTTATAGTTTGTTATAGGATTATTTTCAATCACATTTAAGCTTTGTTTGACCTACATTCTTTTAAAAAGATACATTTTTAAACAATAATTTGACGTTATTTCAACCATACATTTTTCAATAAAATAATATTACACACAAATTCAAAAAAATTTCTTATTTTTTAACCACACATTTTCTATCAATGTACTATTCAACTATGCATTCTTATAAAAATAATGTGACTCAAACAAGGACCTATACAATAAAACATTTTATATGGATATAAAAAATTTTCCTACCTGTTGACCACACATTCTCCTAAAAATTACTATTCAAAACTTTTTTTCTATAATAATGGTTGTCAAGCACGTTCTAATTAAGTCATGGTTGGACTCTATTTTATTTTCGCCCCCATTTGACGATCATTATTTGAAAACAATAAAGGCCCATTTAGTTTTTGTGTTCTACTTTCACTTTTGATTTCATTTGTTTTCTATTTTGAGGATCTATTTTAAAATTTCTAAAACTATGTTTAGTTTGTCATTTTGAAAATTTATTTTTTAAAACAGGAAATTAGAAAACATGTTTAGTTTAAAATTAAAAAAAATATATTTTATAATATTTTAATCAATGAATTTTATAGTGGAGGTAAGTGACTTGGTCCTTGAGTTTTTACCTAGTTGGGTTTCTCCGTTAACAATATTGATGTTATTTATTATTTTCATATTATAAATTGCGGCAATTCAATATAGGGAAATTGGACTTGTATGCTTAAATATGTGAAAACAATTAATAAGTGACACGTTGCTTATAATTGTATATTCTGCACGGAAGGTCAAACTTAATCTGCTAATTAGGTAGGACTTTCAGGTTCCATGACTCTTCAACCATATAATCCATCAACTTTGGAATCTATTAAAAATATGATTTTTATCCAAATGAAACGGTGGCTACGTGTGTGTTTGGAGTGTTATATTGGGGATTGTATGAATTTTATGGGACGCTTCTATCTCTGGCAAGTTGATATTTTCCTATTAGGAAACTGTCATGGGGTTCACTTCAGCATTTCATTTAATATTTATTAGTTTGGCCGTCTTGCTTGTATACCATCAATGGGATTTATGTGATTCTCCATATTCTGGATTAGAGATGGATTAACAATGAAGATGTAATTAGGCCAGAGATATTGCACAAAAAAAGATGTAAAACGAGGACTTCATGGGTGAACAGAAGATTGTGATGAAGGCCTTGCAGCTCTATCCTGATATTATCTTGATCTGGAGAACATTTCATGCATGATTGTAACTTGTAATGTGCATTGTTCTACTGAGAAAAGGGCATATGGGATGAAAAAATCTGGTACGTAGACGTGGAGTTACTTATATTTACTTTTATGAGATTTCAACTTCTGTGTTCCTACTTAATGTTTCAAATCACTTCCTTTTTCTCAATTAATCTTCAAATTGGAGATTTAGCCTTTGTTTGGGCTCCATTAAAATCAAAATTTGGGAAAAAATTGTTTTGATATAGTTATTTTTTGAATACCGTGTGGCTGAAAAAGAAGAAAAAGTTTTGAATTTACGTGTAATATATTTTATTGAAAAATATGTGGTTGAAAAGAAAAGAGAGAAAAATGTATTTTGAGTAAATCAGACAAGGATTTAACCTATATAAGTCAATTACAATGTAAATTGAGTGAATACTGCTTGATTAATTCAAATTAAGCATATCTTTAGGACCTTAATAAGTGTAAAATGCATTAATCAACTATTAAGTGGAGAGATTTTATTGGAAATTTGTGAGATAGGTTAATTATTCAGAGGGTCAATGTTACGAAGTCTCATTGTAGTCCTCGATTTATTTATTTTTTATTTTTTTTGGGGGATTTAGTTACATCATGAAGTAGACTTCAACATGGTAGGCGGAGTGTACAATGTTGCATTCTCCTACGTAGGAACCTTCATTAGTTTTAGTAATGGAAGCAAATTTGGTGATGTAATTGAAACATAATTGAAAGTCAAGGGATAGAGTTGAAATAGTGCAAAGCCCACCAATTAAAAAGAAATTATGCAGGTAGTTTAGTAAAAACATCTTTTACCTTTTATAAACCTTTTGAAAAACATGTTTTCAAGAGATTTAGAAAAGATGCTTCCATTGTAAAAAGACCATTATAGTAAAATATCTTTTTCTCTTAATATGTAGAAGTTATAAAATGTAATTCATTTATCTCACATAAGACGTGCTCCCTATGTGCAGAAAATTAGTATTTAACTTACGTGAAAGACAAGAACGTGCGACTAAATCCCAGTCGCAAGGAAGCACTAGTTTCTATCTCAGAAAGTTTTGAAACTCCCGAGCTGGAGTTTTACAACTTGGACGCTGAGAAATCTGTAGATAAGTTTCAGGTTGGTCAGGTACGGGCAATTTACAGTGATTAGGATACTTTACCCAAGTACTACAGTCAGATTCAAAAGATTGATACTCTTCCGGGGTATACCTTTCATGTAGGATGGCTTTATAACTATCTGCCAGCAAAGTACGCGATAAGATGGGTCGATAAAAACATTCCAATATGTTGTGAGAAATTTTTGGTTAAAAGGAAAAAAATTCACAAAACAGTTGGCACCCTTCCCGTGTCTCATCTATTAGCAGAACTTGTGGATAAGAAGGATGTGTTCTCTATACTTAATCGGAAAGGCGAAATCTGGGCTTTATATAAGAACTGTAGTGTAGAAATGAAATACTTGATATTGGAGAACTGTGAATACGAGATTCTCGAAGCTGCGGAATAAATGAAGAATGGACATTAGGTGCAGTTCTTGAGCGAGTGCGTGTACAAGTCAGTTTTCAAGCCTCGAACGGAAAAACAAAAGGTCGTATCAGTGGAAATATTGTTATGAATTGGTATGATTGTTCAAAACCAACAATAAATAAATAAATAAATAAAATTAGGCCATGCGACCGCATGGAACCCTACCGAGACCATATGGTCTCGTAGGATTGTACCATGCGACCGCATGGGTTTGTACCATGCGGTCGCATGGTACAGAAAAACGACCGTTGGATCGTTTTTTGTTGATTTTTTGGTGGCTTTTCATCCATAAGGTGCACCACTTCGTGAAGCTATACTACTTGGCTATAAATAGGTGATCTTAGGTCATTGAAAAATGTTGAAAAAACACCTATTATATTGATACTTCTTGAGATCAAATCCAAACAAAAAATACCCTCTCATATTCATCTTTTTCTTTGTGTTCTTAAGTTTTAGAGATTCAAACAAGTGTTTAGTGTTTGAATCTCTATAAGGCTTGATTAATCCTTCAAACCTTTTGTCGGATCACCCTTTAAACACCAAAATAGTGGGGGCAAAATTCGTTTGAGGACAACAATCAAAGATTGTGTTTGAGCCTTCAAAGTTCTTCATATATCCTTTGCCATTTGTTCATCTCCTATACTTCTTTCGATTTTTATTTTTTTTGTATGTAATTCGTTCTCATCTTTGGTGGAGTAACATTATTTCCAACAATCTCAAACGAATTTCTGTCGTGATGGAAAACGAAACAACAATGGCGACCATCAAATTGATGAATCAAGATTTGGTTCGATTGGATCGGTTCGATGGCACAAATTTCACAAGGTGGCAAGACAAACTGAAGTTTCTTCTCACCGCATTGAAGATCTTCTATATCTTAGACCCAGAATTGACGCCATTACCGGAACCCACCAATGGAGAAACCGAAGCAGTTAGAGCAGAAAGGCAAAAACGACAAGAAGATGAACTCATATGTCGGGGTCACATACTCAATGCTCTTTCAGATCGTTTATATGATTTGTACACCAACACTTCTTCGGCAAAGGAGATATGGAAGGCTTTAGAAAGCAAATACAAAGCAGAGGAAGAAGGTACAAAAAAATTTATAATTTCAAAATATTTTGATTTTAAGTTTTTGGAAAATATTCCCCTACTTCCCCAAATACATGAGTTGCAAGTCCTTGTCAACAAATTAAAGGCGGTAAAGATTGAAATCAAGGAGACCTTTCAAGTGGGGGCTATAATAGCAAAACTTCCGGGAACTTGGAAAGGATACCGGAAGAAAATTATGCATAGTTCCGAAGACTACTCTTTGGAACAATTGCAAAGGCACCTAAGGATTGAAGAAGAATCCAGGTTACGCGATAGAAGTGAAAACTCTTAGGAAGGAACTTCGAAAGCGAATGCTATAGAGAAATCAAGCCTTCAAGAAACTTTAACAAGTTCAAGAAGAAGAACAAAGGAGGTTGCTTTGTGTGCGGAAAGTCTGGTCACTATGCAAAAGACTGTAGACACCGGAAAAGAAACAACTCCGAAGGTAAAATCAACTCCATTCAAGAAGAAAAGATTGTGGCCACCGTGAGCGAGATAAATGCAATTAAGGGAAAGGTTCCCGGGTGGTGGTATGATACTTGTGCTACGGTGCATGTATCATATGATAAATCTTTATTCAAGACCTATCATGAAATGGATGGAGACCAAGAGATTCAAATGGGCAACGAAGTTCGATCCAAAGTCATTGGTAAAGGAAATGTAGATTTAATCTTCACTTCTGGGAAAAACGTTACCCTCACTAATGTATTACATGTTCCGGATATGAATCGGAACTTAGTTAGTGGAAATCTCTTAGGAAAATCGGGTATCAAAAGTGTGTATGAATCCGGTAAACTTGTATTATCCCTTAAAGGGAATTTTGTTGGAAAAGGCTATTCTTGTGAAGGAATGGTCAAACTTTGTACTGTTGACAATAAAATAAATAAAGTTGATCTTGCTTATGTTGTGGATTTATTTTTATTATGACATACTAGGTTAGGACATATTGGTAAAAGTACCATGAAACGAATGAAAAAGTGTGACTTAATTTCATATAATGAAAATAATGAGTATAGATGCAAAACTTGTGTAGGATCTAAGATGATTAAAAAACCATATCAAAGTGTAAAAAGAATCTCTAGTATTTTGGAACTAATTCATACGGACATATGTGAATTAAACGGCATGCTAACTAGAGGTGGAAATAGGTATTTTATTACCTTTATCGATGACTTCTCTAGATATACATATGTGTATTTAATGAAACATAAACATGAAGCATTTAACATGTTTAAGATTTATAAGAATGAAATTGAAAATCATCTAGGAAAGAAAATAAAAACCTTAAGGAGTGATAGAGGTTGTGAATACTTTTCTAGTGATTTTAATTTATTTTGTAAACAACATGGGATAATTCATCAATGTTCTGCACCAAGGACTCCCGAACAAAATGGTCAGGCTGAAAGAAAGAATAGAACATTAGTAGAAATGATTAATGCTATGCTTATATTTGCTAAGTTACCTTTTAACTTATGGGGTGAAGCTTTATTAAGTGCATGTAGGATACTTAATAGGATTCCTTCAAAACATACTAAGGTTTCTCCTTATCAATTATGGAAAGGAAGAAAACCAAACATTTGATACTTCAAAGTATGGGGGTGTCTTGCCTATTGCAAGAACACGAACCCTACTAGAAACAAATTAGGTCCAAGAGGCATTAAATGTACTTTTGTTGGATATGCTAACAATAGCAAATCTTATAGATTGTTAAATTTGGAGACCAATGTGATTATTGAATCAAGTGATGTAGAGTTCTTTGAAGATTCGTTAACCTCAAATAACGAATTAAGGGAAAACCTTGTAAATATCCCAAGCTCAAGTGGAACACGGGATGAAATATCTTCTAAATATATTAATGAATCTAATGAACCACGAAGAAGTAAAAGAACTCGAGTTAAGAAGTCTTTAGGATTGGATGAAATTGATTCTCAACTTATCTCCTTTTACTTAGTAGAAAGAAATGAGTTGAATATTGTAAGAACAATTCCTTTTGTTCTACAAATGGAATCCGATCCTAAAACTTATAAAGAAGCTATGGCTTCTCGAGATAGCATGTTTTGGAAAGATGCAATCAAGGATGAAATGGATTCAATAATGTCAAATAAAACTTGGGAACTTGTCGATCTACCACCCGAATCCAAACCTATTGGTTGTAAATGGGTATTTAGGAGAAAATATAATGTTGATGGTTCTCTAAATACTTTCAAAGCTAGACTTGTAGCCAAAGGTTATCGACAAAAGGAAGGAATTGACTATTTTGACACTTATGCACCAGTAGCAAGAATAACTTCAATTAGGATATTGTTTGCATTAACCTCGATATATGACTTGCATGTTCATCAAATGGATGTCAAAACGGCATTCCTAAATGGGGATCTCGATGAGGAGGTCTATATGGAACAACCAGAAGGTTTTATTTTACCAAGAAATGAACATAAGGTATGCAAGTTAATTAAATCGTTATATGGGCTAAAGCAAGCACCTAAGAAGTGGCATGAGAAATTTGACTTAGCAATTATTTCATATGGATTTAAACATAATAGTGTAGATAGATGTTTGTATTCTAAAGTGTGTGATGATTACATGATACTTATATGCTTATATGTTGATGACATGATGATTATAAGTAATCACATGGATGGGATAAAAGAAACGAAGAGGTTTCTATCTTCCACATTTAAGATGAAGGATCTTGGACAAGTCGATACTATTTTGGGTATCAAAGTCTTAAAGACTAGTGGGGGTTATTACCTTAGTTAATCACATTATATTGAGAATGTGATAAATAAGTTCAAACATTTGAACATAAAAGAGTATAATACCCCTATTGATCCAAGCTCAAAACTTGTAAAAAATGATGAAAGAGAAATTGCTCAATTAGAGTATGCAAGTGCTATTGGAAGTCTTATGTATGCAGTTCAATGCACAAGACTAGATATAGCCTATGCAATAAGTAAACTTAGTAGGTTTACTAGCAATCCAAGTAATGAACATTGGAAAGCAATTGGGAGAGTTCTCGGATATTTAAAGAAAACCAAGAACTTAGGTCTACAATATACTAAATTTCCAGCAATATTAGAAGGATTTACTGATGCTAGTTGGATATCTAGCACGAATGAAAGTAAATCAACTACGGGTTGGGTGTTTACTCTAGGAGGAGGTGCAGTTTCTTGGAAGTCAAAGAAACAAACATGCATAACACATTCAACTATGGAATCTAAACAAGTCATTCGATATGTGGATAGTTACAGCATTATTATAATCCGCAATAATCCTATCCTAGATTAATATAATGCTGGTTGTTACTGAAACGAGGGTTGAGCTATAAGCTCTTAATAAAGTTCAGTGTAAAACCACAAGTACTTCTAAAAGTAACAAAGGTACTGGAAGAACTTTACCTAAATAAACTTCAAGGTGGTGTTGCCTTAATAGAGAATTGGAGTTCTCTCTTAAAAGTTTATTGAAAAGGATAAGCGCAAGGCCATAAAAGCGCTAAGCGAGAAACGAGGAACTTGAGAACACGTGATATTCGTGTGTGTGTTCTTACCGGTATTGTCACATGAAATACTTGGTTCAAAGCTTCACGCTACCTTGAATTTCGACTTTACTTTGTTTGAATTACACTATGGTTAGATTCAAATCGAAAGATATCTAATCCTTACGCATGAGTATCGTATAATTTGAATAATGAGAACTTGTTAATTTTGAACAAGTGGGGGATTGTTATGAAGTGGTATGATTGTTCAAAATCAACAATAAAAAACAAAAAAAACAAAAAAAAAATTAGGCCATGCGGTCGCATGGCCTAAAGCCATGCGACCGCATGGAACCCTACCGAGACCATATGGTCTCGGTAGGATTGTACCATGCGACCGCATGGTACAGAAAAACGACCGTTGGGTCGTTTTTTGTTGGTTTTTTGGTGGCTTTTCATCCATAAGGTGCACCACTTCGTGAAGCTATACCACTTGGCTATAAATAGGTGATCTTGGGTCATTGAAAAATGTTGAAAAAATACCTATTATATTGATACTTCTTGAGATCAAATCCAAACAAAAAATACCCTCTCATATTCATCTTTTTCTTTGTGTTCTTAAGTTTTAGAGATTTAAACAAGTGTTTAGTGTTTGAATCTCTATAAGGCTTGATTAATCCTTCAAACCTTTTGCCGGATCACCCTTTAAACACCAAAATAGTGGGGGCAAAATTCGTTTGAGGACAACAATAAAAGATTGTGTTTGAGCCTTCAAAATTCTTTATATATACTTTGCTATTTGTTCATCTCCTATACTTCTTTCGATTTTTATTTTTTTTGTATGTAATTCGTTCTCATCTTTGGTGGAGTAACATTATTTCCAACAAATATTGCAGTCTGAAATGCTTAGATTCTCCCATCAGATGCTTTTTGCATGATGGACGAGCAAGGTGAATGCCTGAATGGTTCTTCGGAGCTCGATCCAGCAGCTATGCAACAATATTTATTAACTTTAGTTTATTGTGAGTTAGGTTAATTATTCAGAGGGTCCATGTTTCGAAGTCTCACTTTAGTC
>NC_036253.1:2902490-2935331 GCF_002742605.1 Olea europaea var. sylvestris | reverse complement strand
CAACACGTGTGAGATTTATCTATTGACAACTTAAGCAAAGTAGATTGGACAAAATTTAATACAGTATCAGACCTACCTTCTTATTTAATGCATAATATTGTACCCAATTCATCAACATGGCATAAGCACGGTGATAATTATCAATTTATTATTATTATTATTATTTATCAAACTCGTCATCAATATCTGATTGTATCCACAAATTGTATGAATTAAAACTCTTTAGAAACTTTGACATACAATATTCAAAAATATAAAGAATAAATTTTAATTTATTTTCTTCTTTAATCTATTCAATGAACCCAAACTTCACTTCCAGTATCTCAATTCAATTATCATCCCTCACCACAAAGGCCCACTAGTGGGGGTTGGAATTTAACTTAGTATGTGCCTTCCCTCCACGACAAGGATGCCCCATACACAATCCAAACTTGGACCAGTTTCCAGACACAAAGTCCCCACCAAGACACATAGGGAGACAATTGCATAATTTAATAGGTTAGAACTGACTTTAGCCGTCGTAAATGTCGCACGCGCATATATTAAAAACGTGAGGAAATTTATGTGTATAGTGTGCAAATTGAGCACTAAGGAGAGCATATATGTTAGTGCTACTGTAACATGCGCACAAAAATTTCACGTTTTGTGCCCACTACAATATTAATGTGCATCATCGTTTAAGATATTAAGCTTTCACTTTTCAATGTTGATGTCAATTTGTATCAACAAATAGACGTTTATTTTAAAGTTTCCTACTACCATAAGAAATTTACTCAACCTCAAATTACATTTGTGGAAAACAATGTGTTTGAATTGGATTTGGTTCTTGATAAAAAAGAATAGTGATTGAATTGGATTAGTTGATAGCGTGCTTGCAATTCTATCCTCAACAAATATTATTTGTCATATAAAAATATAATCATTTAATTAATTATATATATGTAAATCTCTCGCTTAAGAATTTTATTTTGGATAGATCTTCTCTATACATAATAGTGTAAAATGTGTTGTTCTGTTGTTTTGAGTTGGAAAATATCCATTGAAGTTTTGTCGATCTAGAATACACATATCAATTTGGTGATTGACATTCAAAAATAACCAGTTTGTCCTTAGAAATTGAAAATGAAAAAGAGTGAACGCCATTCACTGATTTGGTCATTTTCTTTAATTTACAGAAAGAATGAAATCTTTGGAAAAAATCTCAAAAGAAGAAAAAAAATCATAACTTTGTTCGAAAGATTAATCATTTAAATTAATCCCATATGTAGGGTTATATAATTAATCTCTTACAAGTCCATTAATTCATTAGGTAGTAGTCAATTCTATGCGCAATCTATTCTAGACATTGCAATTTGCAATTGAAAGAGAAGCAGCTAATCCTGTATTATGGCTATGGATTTCGGGACCCATCATAAATGATTATAAGCTACTTCATGATAGATCTCAAGCAAACACATGTTAGGAGTTTCAAGTTCTTGTAATCTTCACACTTCGCTCTTTTCCGATCCCTAAATAAATAAATAAAAGAATAAAGTATGTATACGTATAAATTCAATCAATATTGATTTTGTAATATTTTTCATTTTTTTTATAATTATCAATTACATTGGACATTTTCTCCATTATTTTCATTTTCTAAAACTTCTCCCTTGACGAGAAGGTTCAAATCCATGCCAATGACCTGATATCAACTGAGCTAGGCCTTGATCTCAATTGTTTCATATAAAGGCTATTGGATGAATTTTACACAATAATTCATTAAAATCAAAACATGCAAATAGAAAAGGTTTTTGAGTGGGGGTGTATTACAAGTATTGGGGAGATATTCATAGATCCCTATAATTTTCAATACATCTACAACAAAGTAACGATATCTAACAAAAGAAAGAAAGAAATTAGCAACCTTATTTTCTCTTTTTTTTTTCCCCGTAAAATCACCTATTATTTGCGATATATACATACCATTTATCAAAAACCAACTTAAAAGTACACAAGTCCGTAGGATAATAGTACACAAGTCCGTAGGAGGAGAAGTAAAGTGTTACCTCCAACATATATACTTAGATAAACTTACCACCTCCCATGAAAAAAAAAATGAGAGAGAGAGAGAGACCTAAGTTTTAACTTATATTTATTATAATTATATTCATTGATGCTGCTCAAGTTTTTAATTAACATAAAATCATATAGATATAAATTTTATGTACGGATGCATGTTTACGTTTTTCTAAATTTTCTGGGTCATGATCACTACTTCGCGAGCCGTGCAACACAAATCTGTGGAATGGATGAAGCCCTACACGCTACATCATTTCTGTCTTTCCCTTTTCATTTTCAATTCTAAGTGTATGAATACACACATACACAGTATGTCTGTTTATATATACATATATAAAAAGATGATGCTGCATGTATACTTCTTGTATACATTATGCGGGACCCCCTCTATATGAAGGGGTGTAATTCATTATATACACAAAAAGTGTACAAGTAGACTAATTCATATAAAAATAATCTACTAAGAATTGTTGCTTAGCTTATGGTAAGAGTGTGTTGGAAAATTGGTTTAATTAGTTGGTTTGACCAATTATCTAAGTGCGTCTCGTTAGTTGGATAAAAGATTTCCTTGATCGAGTGTATTCTATTCCATGAGTAGATTGATGTGTGTATTTATTTTTTCAAAATCAATTAAGGGTAAATGAGAAATTAGGGCCAAAAGATAACCAGTTGAAGTTAAAATAAATTAGTAATAAAATTGGTAAGAAATTAGAAAATGCCAATCCAACATAGGAAAACTAAAAGAATAGAAACCATTTTATATTGTTCAGGTTTAGAACTTAGGTTTGGGCCCCAAAGGATACTAATAGTCTTTGAAGGAGAGATGACCCACATGCTAGTAAGTTGAGCTAAAGCCCACACGTGCGCACTATCGCCACTGTCCAATCGGCCTGCTTATCATGGCCCAAGCATGATCAGGAGTCGTGGGCTTAGGTCAAGTTGGTTTAAGACACAACTTTTCCTGTTGTATATTTTGGACACAACATTTCGACTTCTATAAATAGTTTCCCACGTCCCGGATTTTATTCTTTCATGATTTTCTCTCTTAAAAAAAAATAATATTCTTCTGTCCTACATTATTTCATATTGTGCCTTTCAATCCCGAATATTAATTTCGTGCACTTTTGTCCTCAAGTTTTAGAGAGATCAAAACACTAGTAGGTTCGTCTGGTCTTGTAATTTGGAATATTACTATTACAAGTCGAGGTCGTTGTATTTTGGGAGACAAGTATCCAGAGACAGTCGACACCAGTGCAAGCATTATCGTCTTAAGGAGAAAGAGTAGAAATCTTGCTTCGACCATTATTATTCTATTTATTTCGTTATTTTATAAAGCGGAATTCTGTCCAGCTGTTTATATAAATTATTGTACGGTGAAATCGATATACAATGCTTATGGGAAGAAATCTGAAAAATCCACAGGAGTGGATTTTAAGATATGGCGACCGAAAATGCTGTTTTATCTCAAAACTCTGAATTTGGTGAAATCTTTGAGAGAAGATACTCTAACTGTTGAGGAGAAAGAAACATATTCTAAAAAAACGAGCAGTATTCGATGCTTGGAGTCATAGTGACTTTTTGTGTAGCAGCTACATTCTCAATTGCCTTCACAACACAGTATACAGCATATACAGTTCGGTAAAGATAACTAAATTACTGTGGGAATCATTGAACAAAAAGTACAAAATGAAAGATGTCGGGTTGAGGAAATTCATTGTAAGCAAATTCTTAGACTTCAAAATGGTAGATTCTAAAATAGTGATGAATCAACTCCAAAAGTTACAAATAATCTTGCATGAGATACATGCAGAAGGTATGAAGCTCAATGAGTCATTTCAGGTCATTGTGATCGAGAAATTACCACCAATGTGAAAAGATGAAAAGAACTACTTGAAACATAAATGCAAAGAAATAAGACTTAAAGATCTAACTGTAAGATTAAGAATTGTGGAAGATAATCGAAATTCTGAGAAAAAAATTTGAATAGCTGCAAAAGGAGGCTAAAGTCAGTTGGTGGAACCAAATATTAGCAAGAAATAGAAGTACTTGGGTAATGGCAAGCAAAAGAGCAAGGGCAAAAAATTCAAAGGAGATTGTTAAAACTACGGTAAGCCTGGTCATATCACAAAGGATTGCTGACGAAAAAAGAAAAACAAAAAAGGCCAAGTAAACCTAATCGAGGAAGACAAATTGTCTAATTGTATGTCTAAACTAATGCTTTCAACTATTGTATTTGATGAAAATATAGTAGACAATCCAAGAGAATGGTTCGTATACACTGGCGCTACTTGTCACATTTGTGCTGATAAAGAGTTGTTTTCATCTTACACTCCTATCAATGGGCGACAACTATCCATTGACAACTCGACAATATCAAAAGTTGTTGGTCTAGATAAAGTAGTGTCGAAGATGACATTAGGTTAGTATTTGAATCTGGCAAGTTTGTACTCACCAAAATGGCATGCTTGTGGGCAAGGGGTAGCCAATGGGCTATCCAAAATGAATGTAATGCCTATACTTCGTGATTTTGATATTAATAAAATTAATCTCCTGTTTACTTGATTGAATTTTCTAATTTATGGTATGATAGATTATGACATGTTAATATTAATACTTTACATAAATTAATAAGTTTAAATTTATTGCCTTTTATTTCATTTTATCAAAATCATCGGTACGAAACTTGTGTAGAGGCTAAATTAGCCAAAACTCCGTTTCATTCAGTTGAAAGGAACTCGAATCCTCTAGAACAAATTCATAGTTATATCAAAGCTTAAACAAGTTAAAATACGGCAAAAAATCATTGACTATTTATTCATTGGATATGCCAAAAATCAGTAGTGCTTATTGGTTCATTGTACATAATCTAACATTTCGAATGTACAAGAAAATACTAGTATTAAATCTATAAATTGTGTATTTCTAAGAACATTTCTCCTTGTAAGGATAGAAAAGAGATAAGCTAGCAAAAAAAAAAAAAAAACTTGTGATACTGTAATTAATAATCATCAAAGTGATAAAGAACCAAGATGTAGTAAAAGGACCAAATAGCTACATTGTTTGGTCTAAACTTTTAACTTATTTACTAAAAAATAAACCTAAGACATTCAATAAAACAATATCAAGTGTAGAAGCTTCATTTTATGAAGAGGCTATCAATAGTGGAATTGATTCTATTATGTAGAATCATACCTGGGAGTTGGTAAATCTCTCACCTGGTAACAAACTGTTAGGTTATAAATGGATTTCCAAATGAGAATTAAAGACTAATGGATCGATCGATAAATATAATGCCAAATTGGTAGCTAAAGAATTCAAACAAAAAGAAAGTCTTGATTTTTTCGATACATACTCACCCATGACAAGGATAACATCTATTGGAGTATTAACTGCAATCGAAGCATTGCATAATTTGGAGATACATTAAATGGACGTTAACACAACTTTCTTGAATAGAGAGTTAGAAGAAAAAATTTATAGGGAACAAGATGAGGGGTTCATTGCTCCTGGATAAGAGAAAAAGGTATATAAGTCGCTATACGGACTAAAGCAAGCACAAAACAATGGCATGCAAAATTTGACAAAACTATATTGGCAAAATGGTTTTAAGATTAAGGACTGTGGTAAATGTGTTTATATTAAAACCAACATAGTGCAAATGTAATTGTATGTCTATATGTTAATGACATACTAATTATGGGTAGTAATCGTGATATCATAATAATTACCAAGAAAATATTGACAAAACATTTTGACATAAAAGATATGGATATTACATATGTAATATTAGGAATTAAAATCATTAAGACATCTGAGGGACTTGTTCTATCTCAATCTTACTATATTGAGACTGTAAATAAGAAGTTTCATATATATGATGAAAGTCCAGTTAAAACTCCAATAGACTTAAGTCTACATTTAGCCAAACATAAAGGCGGACCCGTATGTTAGTTTGAGTACTCTCAAATAATAGGTAGTATAATGTATATTACAAACTACACTCATCCAGATATTGCACATGTAGTGAACAAACTTAGTAGATTTACAAATAACCTAAATAACAACCATAAGAAGGCATTGATAAGGGTTTTTAAATATCTACGATACACTTCAAGTATTGGATTGTATTATATTAGATATCCAGCTGTATTAAAAGGATGCAGTGATGTTAATTGGATATCAGATACAAAAGACTCAAAATCCACTAGTGGTTATGTTTTTACCATTAGTGTTGTCGTATCTTGGAAATTCTCGAAACAAACGTGTATAGCTTAATCCACGATGGAATCTGAGTTCATAACTTTAGATAAAGTAAGAGAGAAAGTAAAATGGCTTCGTAATCTTTTAAAGTATATTCCATTTTGTGCATAAACTTGTGCCTGCAGTTAATATGCATTGTGATAATCAGCCAGCTATTGATAGAGCACAAAGTAGTATGTATAATGGTAAGTCATGACATATCCGTCGAAGACATAATACAATTAAGTAGTTGATCTTGAATAGAGTTATTTCTATAGATTATGTAAAATCTAGAGAAAATCGTGCAAATCCCCTTACCAAAGGCTTACCCAGAGATCACTATTAAGGAGAATGGGTGATAAGTGTATTTTACACACTTATTCGGTACCTTAAAATAAAGATATTTGATGGTTCTTTTGACAAATTATATTCTAAATTGTTGTTTGTTATTTTTAATAGGTAAATTCTATGAATGAAAAAGGAATTTAAGGAATGAAGTGAAAAAAGAGCGAAATCGAAAAGTTGGGGGCCAAGTTGTAACAATTTAATAGTTGATTCGGACCATGAATCGAAGATTGAAATGTTTGGAGGTCAAATTGAATAATTTAGAAATCTGAAGAACTTGAATTGAACCAAAGAATACATGGGTTGCAAGAATAAAAGGGCTCAAGAATTGAAATTTATTGTATGAAAAGATCGAGGACTTGATGGGTAATATAGTATTAAAGTCTTTGAATGAGAGTCAAACTTTGTGGTTGTAGGATTGAAAAGATATATTTTTCATACAGAATTGAGGTTGAATTTTCAGAGACGCACGAAAATCAGAACAACAAAATTAATTAGAGGGCTGCTAGGATTTGTCTTCTACCATTAAATTTACACGCACGGAAAACTGAAGGAGAGAGAGAGGGAACACAACAGATTCAATTTTACAAACTATTCACGTTTCCTCAATTAATCTGGTGATGTCTTTCATAAATTCTTGTTCTTCTCTCAATAATATGCATAGTTAAATTTAATTTTAGGGCGAACAATGTAATTTATTTGGGACCTTTATTTCTTTTATTTGAAATTTTTGTTCTTTTACATTTTATGTGTGAATTTTAATTATGTTTTTAATGTTTTGAATTTTTTGGCCAATTATTCAATGATTTCATGAACAATAATTACGTAGAGATGTAGATTCTTATTTAGACCATGAATTAAAATTCGGTAAATTAATATAACGTGTAGAGATACCTATATTAATTACTGCGGTCATATAGGAATCCTGAGAACTGTTATTTCGTTTAATTAAATTCAATTTGCATACAGATATAAAATTGAACTAATTAAATAGGCTCAACGAGAACTCGAGAGGGGTAGGTTGAATACAGTAGAAGAATTCGACCGAACACTACTTTAGTTTTATGAATCTCGATATTAGAAATAAAGGTGACCAATAGGTGAATTTGTTCCACCCTAGCTAATCCCCATTTATTAATTGAATTCTCACTAATTTTCTGTTGCATTCACGAAACTTCTAGTAGTTAAATTTAAAAATCATATTTAATCATTTATTATTTATTTATTTTCATTAAATATAAGTTAGGAATAATAAATTGAGTACTAAAGTATAGTTCTCGTGGGAACGATAATCCGAACTCAAAAGATCCACTTTACTACTTGTTACGATCCATCCACTTGCGGGATATAATCGACAACAAATTTTTGGCGCCATTGCCTGAGACTATTATTTTTAGTCTTAATTAATTAATTTTATTTTATTTTATTTTTAATTGTTATTTGATTTGCTTATTTTCTTTTATTTACAAAAAACTGTGTTCGTTGTATGCTCCGTGTCCAAGGCGACGATCTTGAACCGTTTGATTCGAAAATAGAATGTACCTTCAGATGAAGATGCAGGGAACACAAACAAGAACAACAACATCAAATGGTTGACAATCTAAACAATCCTATCATTGTACAGCCAATTGGACAAATGGTCGCGGGAGCTCAACAACAAGAACAAAGGGAAGTAAATGAAGGGGACTTGCCAATTTCTATGTTTTTTACGCCTATAGCAGCACCCGTGTGGTCCAGCATAGTATATCCAGATTTTGGGGTAAACAACTTCCAGATACGGGTTGATTGGATTAATTTGATGAGCAACACTCTGCAATTCTACGAGTTACCTCATGAGAATCCAAACAGACATATCTCAAGGCTTCTCAGGAATTGCCAGAATTGTCATGCTCCTGGGGTTAATGAGGACGCCATCAAGCTGCGATTATTCCCATATACACTGAGAGATGCAGTATTGGAATGGCTGGATGCCGAACTGGATGGAAGTATTACCAATGGGAGGAACTGACCAGGAAATTCTGCAATAAGTTCTTTCCACCAGCTAAGGTAGCAAAAATCAGACTGAAAATTCAAACTTTTCAACAGAGAGATGGAGAGAGCTATCACGAGGCATGGAACAGATTTAAGGAGTTGATGAGGAAGTGTCCAAATCATGGGATTACTATTGAAACTCAAGTGCAGTATTTCTACACAGGACTTTCACCACTGTCCAAATCTCAAGTGGATTCCTTGTAGGTAGATCGATCATAGGGAAATCAGTGCAACAATGTATGGATCTGCTTGAATTGATTGCTACTACTCATTCCATGTTTTCATCAGAAAGAGTGGTGCCTCCAAAAGCAGCGAGAATTTATGAATTAGATAGCACAGCATCTACCAATACCCAAATAGTAGCATTGACAAAATAAGTAGAGTTATTGGTGAAGTCACAAACAAAAGGAGCACATGCAGATGATGGACGGTCCATCATCTAACAAAAAATTGTAACTGCGGAGCTAATCATCTAACAAAAAATTGTACATCTTTGGACTTTCCAGAGGAACAAATCAACTTCATTTAGAATGGCTCTCGAAATTATAATCCATTTTCACAAACATATAATGCAGGATGGAGACAACACCCAAACTTCATATGGTCAGATAATCAGCAAGGAAACAGTTCAAATAATGTACAACAGGAGAAAAAACTAAGTTTGGGGAGATGTTCAACCAGTACATGCAGAAGATAGACAAGGTATTCCAGCAGATTGACACTAACTTTCAGAATCAACAAGCATCCATTAAGAAGCTGGAAACCCAAATTGGTCAGATAGCTCAACAGCTTGCAGAACGCCCACAAGGAACATTGCCAGGCAACACAATGGTCAATTCAAAAAAGCAAGTGCAAGCTATTACAACTAGAAGTGGAGTGCAACTTCCAGAAATACATGTGAAGAGACCAGACAGAAAAGACAACGAAGTAATGGATGAAGAGGTTGGGATAGAAGCAGAGTCTGAACAACCAACTAATGAGGAGGATAAAAGGAAAGAAACACCCACAGTGAGAGCACCCAGCCCCGTGAAAGCTTATGTACCCCCAATTCCCTTTCCTCAAAGGTTACAAAGAAAGAAGTTGGACACGCAGTTTACCAAGTTTGTGGAGATTTGTAAGAAAATGCACATCAATATTCCGTTTGCAGATACAATAGCCCAAATGCTCAGCTATGGAAAATTCATGAAGGAGATCCTGTCTAACAAAAGGAAGCTGGAAGAACATGAGACTGTCTGCCTAAACGAGGAGTGCAGTGCAATTCTATTGAAAAAGCTACCTCCTAAACTAAGTGACCCAGGGAGTTTTACGATACCTTGCACAATTGGTTCTAACTATGTTGAGCATTCTTTATGTGATTTAGGTGCCAGTGTTAATTTGATGCCCCTCTTTGTTTACAGGTCTCTTGGATTAGGATAAGCAAAACCTACAATAATCTCTTTGCAATTGGCTGACAGATCAATCAAACGATCGAAGGAGATTATTGAAGATGTGCTAGTCAAAGTTGATAAATTTATTTTTCCGGCTGATTTCATCATTTTGGACATGGATGAGGATTCAAACATCCCTCTAATCTTGGGACGACCTTTCTTGGCTACTGGAAGAGCGCTGATTGATGTTTACGATGGAAAGATGATTCTTTGGGTGGACAATGAGCAAGTTATATTCAACATGTTCAAGGCAATGAAATATCCACTGACTTCAGACACCTGTTGCCAAGTAGATGTTCTTGAAGAGCTTGTGGCATATACATTTGAGATAGAGCATCAAACAGTTCTTTGTGAAGCAAAAATTGCACAATCGGGAGCAACAAGTATAGAAAAAACTGAATGTGTTGCCAACTTGGCTAAGCAATCAATAGGAAGAAGACATTGGTAGTATAAATCTCTTGGTCAAAACCCTTCACCCCCAGTACCTTCATTAGAAAAGGCACCCACTCTTGAATTAAAGCCCTTGCCTTCACATCTCCATTATGCATATTTGGGAGAATCTACAACACTTCCAGTAATCATTGCAAATGACATGACAATGGAAGAGGAGAATAAATTGTTGGAGGTACTCAAGCAGCACAAAATAGCAATTGGATGGACAATAGTTAACATCAGAGGAATACGTCCAACTCTTTGTATGCACAAGATTTTAATGGAGGACGGGTCAAAGCCATCAGTGGAAGGAGAAGGCAGATTATATCCAACCTTGAAAGAAGTTGTGCGAAAAGAAGTGCTGAAATTGTTGGATGCAGATATTATTTATCCAATATCTGATAGTTCAAGGGTGAGTCCAGTGCATATTGTGCCAAAAAAGGGTGGAATCACAGTGGAGAAGAACGAGAACAACGAGCTGATACCAATGCGGTTAGTGACAGGATGGAGAGTATGTATAGATTACAGAAAGCTAAACACTGCAACCAGAAATGATCATTTTCCATTTTCATTCATTGATCAGATGTTGGAGAGGTTGGCCGGTCATTCTCATTACTGCTTTCTGGACGGATATTCTGGGTATAATCAGATAGTTATTACCCCAGAAGACCAGGAGAAAACAACCTTCACATGTCCCTATGGAACTTTTGCGTTTAGAAGGATGCCTTTTGATTTATGCAATGCACCCACAACCTTTCAAAGGTGCATGATGGCCATATTCTCTGACATGGTGGAAAAATACATCGAGGTATTCATGGATGATTTTTCTGTGTTTGGAGATTCATTTGATGACTGCTTGGATCAGTTGGCTCTTGTATTGCAAAGATGTGAAGAGAATAACCTAGTGCTAAATTGGGAAAAGTGCCATTTCATGGTAAAATAGGGGATAGTGCTGGGCCATAGGATTTTCTCAAAGAGCATAGAAATTGACAAAGCCAAAATACAAGTGATTGAAAAATTGCAGCCTTCTAATTCAGTTAAGGGGATCAGAAGCTTCTTAGGACATGCAGGGTTTTACAGAAGGTTCATTAATGATTTCTCAAAAATTACAAAACCTCTGTGCAATCTATTGGAGAAGGATGTGCCATTAAACTTTTCTGATGAGTGCTTAAACGCCTTTAATACTTTGAAAGAAAAGTTAACTTCTGCACCTGTGATAGTAGCACCTGATTGGGATCTACCTTTCGAACTTATGTGTGATGCTAGTGGGTTTGCAGTGGGAGCAGTGCTTGGACAACGTAAGGAAACAATGTTACATGTCATCTACTATGCCAGCAAAACCTTGACAGATGCTCAGATCAACTACGCAATAACTGAGAAAGAGATGCTAGCAATGGTCTTTGCCTTCGATAAATTTCGTTCCTATCTGATTGGTTCAACGGTGATAGTCTACATTGACCATGCAGCATTGAAATATCTGTTTGAAAAGAAGGATTGTTTGAAAAGAAGAATGCTAAACCTTGGCTGATTCGATGGGTTCTATTACTGCAAGAGTTTGACATTGAAATTCACGACAAAAAGGGTATAGAAAATCAGGTAATGGACCATTTATCAAGGTTAGAGCAACTGCGTGATTCAGATGATGTGGATATTAATGAGGTCTTCCTAGATGAGCAGTTATTGCAGATAGAAAAGGTTCCGTGGTATGCAGACATTGTTAATTACTTAGTGGCTATATGGATCCTGATCTCACCTACCAGCAGAAGAAGAAGTTGCTTCATGAAGCAAAATTCTATTATTGGGATGATCCAAATTTATACGGAAGAGGGGCAGACCAGATCATTAGGAGATGTATGCCAGAGGATGAGATGAAATCTATCCTTTCACGGGTTCATGCTTCGGCTTATGGAGGACACTTTGGCCCCTCTAAAACAGCAGCAAAGGTGCTTCAATGTGGTTTCTTTTGGCTTACATTATTCAAAGACTGCCATAGTTTCTGCAGATCATGTGATAAATGTCAAAAAACAGGTAACATATCAGCGTATCACGAGATGCCACTTAACCACATTTTGGAGGTGGAAATATTTGATATCTGGGGGGTTGATTTTATGGGTCCATTTCCATCATCTTACAACAATTGGTACATCCTAGTGGCAGTGGATTAAGTCTCTAAATGGGTAGAAGCTAAAGCATTGCCTATAAATGACGCAAGGGCGGTGGTGGACTTCATAAAGAAACACATCTTTGACCGCTGTGGATCACCTAGGGCCATAATAAGTGATGGTGGAACTCACTTCCGTAATCAGTTATTCCAGATAGTGCTGCATAAGTACGGGGTACAACATCGAATGACCACTCCTTACTACCCTCAGATAAGTGGACAGGTGGAAACCTCGAACAGACAATTGAAAAGAATTATAGAGCTCACTGTGAATGCATCTTGCAAGGATTGGTCAAATAAATTAGACGATGCTTTATGGGCATATCGCACTGCTTACAAGATACCTATTAGGATGTCTCCATATCGACTAGTCTTTGGAAAAGCATGCCACCTACCAGTGGAGTTTGAACATAGAGCATACTGGGCATTGAAGCAATTAAACATGGACCTTGAAAAGGTCGGAGAAACAAGAATACTGCAGCCACATGAATTGGAAGAATTCAGAAGAGAAGCATATGAGAATGCAGCCATCTACAAGGAAAGGACGAAGCAGTAGCATGGCAAGAACATCAGACAGAATTTTTAGACTAGGAGATCAAGTGCTTTTATACAATTCCAGATTTAAACTGTTTTCAGGAAAGTTGGAATCTAGATGGTTCGGCCCTTTTACGGTCTCTCAGGTGTTCCCCTACGGCACAGTTGAATTACACCATCCAACAAAAGGAAACTTCAAAATAAATGGCCAACATATCAAGTAATACGTAGAAGATTTTCCCACCACTAAAGAGAGCCTTGACCTAGCTGTACCAGAATAATAGTAGCACAAAGTCTAGCTAATGATTTAAAGGAAGCGCTCATTAGGAGGCAACCCAATTTTCAATTTTTTTTATTTTACTTTTTTTATTGCATAGCATACAGTTTTGTTTTGTTTACTAGGTTGCATTAGATTTAGGCACATTTCAATTTTTAGGAGTTATCACCCATATCCCTTCCACCTTTAAGCCCTTGAATTTATTGTTGGTTATTTTGATTGTTTGAGCTAAGTAACCCTTGCTTCCTATCTTTAATTTGTCAAATTTTACTTTTCAGGAACATGACATCGTGGAACATTCTAACCAACATAGATCCAAGGGAAAGCATGAAGAAGAATATTATCCAGTCGTCTCTCATAGTGCCTCACACATTAAAAAGAAAAAAAATTTGGGGAGTACCTTCTTCTTTTTCTTCCCTACCCCTTTATATGTTTATTTATGCTTTATGACATTGAGGACAATGCTAGTTTTAAGTTTGGGGGTGAAAAAACTTTTAGTTTTTTATTTTTTTTATGTTTTTGTGTGTTTGTTAAAACAAAAAGAGAAAAAAAAAACTCTTTTGTTCAATTGTGTGCTTGTGTGGGTTAGACAGTCTGGCAAACAATGATGATTTAATTTGAGATTTTGTGTTGACTTATGAACTGTGGATATGATGCATGTTAGACTAATTGAGACTCAACCTTGCAAAATTTGATATTACAAGCGCACTAGAATTGAGTTTGACATTATGATTAAATGAGTTATTTCTTACTTTTGATATGTTGATCTAGTGGGACATAGATGCTTTACCTGAGCCATATTAAATTATCTATCCTTAGACCAAATTTAGCATAGTTTGGGGGTGACTTTACAGTTGTAGGAAGATGCAGATGTGAATGTGGATTTCATGTGTGAAAACTTATGTGTGAATTGTCTTAAACGAACATGATAAAACTCGACGAAAGTCTTAAGTTTGAGGTCAATTTGTTTGAATAAGTGCACGAATCAAGGCATATACATTTGAAAAATTTTAACTTCTCTCTGGAGCCTTTATAACTCGAGTGATTAAGTTTGTAAGGGTATCTTAAAATCTGGTGCCCTAAAGTCGTCTGACTTGGGAGTCATCGGCCTAAAACTCGTTACAAGGGTCATTTAGAAAGCAATTAGAGATGAAGTTGCACTTGAAATTTTTTTTTCTCTTCGAAGCCTTTTTGACTCAAGTTAGTAAGCCTGTAAGGGTATTTAAAAATCTGGTGCCCTAAAATCATTTGGTTTGGGAGTCATCGGCCTAAAGCCTGCTACAGGGGTCATCTAAAAAGTTTAATGAAGAGAATATATATATATAAAATAAATACTTGTGAAAAACAGAAAAAGCAAGTGCATAAAAAGAGCTAAAGCACTAAATACCTTGGTTAAACCCAAACACTTATTTGAGGGAATTCGACTTTTGATGCAATATAATTAGCTAGTTGAGTTTTAGAGGTCGAAGCAATCAAATAATTGGAGAATTCCTTGTTCACTAAAGTGTTGACTTGCAACTAGTAACGTCCACCTAAACTAATGAAATTTTCAGCCTTAGATTACACACTGAAAAAGAGTGAAAAAGAATAAGTTTAGGAGTGTGTGAATCTTACGAGTGATGAAAGGATATATATGACCATTAAGGATCGAGAATTGAAACAACTTGTGCAGTCATGGTTGATTACTCGATTCTTCACACACACACGTCAATTTTTGCATTGGAAGAGTGGATATTAGTTTGGTGCTGTGACTTTGAAGCATGTTTATAGAGTAAACACTAAATCTTGAATCCTGAGGTGAGAAGTTAGATTGTCCAACCGAATATTTTTGCATGCTTGTGTGTTAATTATTATCTATTTATAGTTTTGTTTGAGGACAAACAAATGTTAAAGTTTGGGGGTATTTGATAAGTGTATTTTATACACTTATTTGGTACCTTAAAATAAAGATATTTGATGGTTCTTTTGACAAATTATATCCTAAATTGTTGTTTCTTATTTTTAATAGGTAAATTCTATGAATGAAAAATGAATTAAAGGAATGAAGCGAATAAAGAGTGAAATCCAAAAGTTGGGGGCCAAGTTGTAACAATTCAATAGTTGATCCAGACCATGAATCGAAGAACTGTTTGGAGGTCAAATTGAATAATTTAGAAAGTAAAGGACTTGAATTGAACCAAAGAATACATGGGTTGCAAGAATAAAAGGGCTCAATGACTGAAATTTATTATATGAAAAGATCGAGGACTTGATGGGTAATATAGTATTAAAGCCTTTGAATGGGAGTCAAACGTTGTGGCTATAGATATAAAAAAGTGTCGGCAGCCAAGATTGTTCACTATATACGCATGGAAATTTAGGGCAGCAAATATTATAATTTTCACAGATTCCCCGTTGCTAAATATTGGAGATTCGCGGTGCTGTAAGGTAGAAAAAAAGAGAAATTTGACTCCTTTTTGGAGTCACATTTCGGCTGCCAAGACTATATATACATGTAAGGCTTGAAAATAAAAGGGTGGATTACGCAGAAGTCTAGAGTTGCAGAAAAACTGAAAAAAGGCAGATTAACTTCTCAAATTATTCATGTTCCGTCAATTTTCGGTGATGTCTTCCATAATTTCTTGTTTTTCCTTTACTAAAATGCGTAGCTAAATTTAATTTTAGGGCGAACAATATAGCCTATTTGGGACCTTTATTTCCTTTTTTTGAGATTATTATTTTTTTATATTTTATGTGTGAATTTTAATTATGTTTTTAATGCTTTGAATTTTCTAGCCAATTATTCAATAATTTCGAGAACAATAATTAAGTAGAGTTGTGGATTTTTGTTTAGACCATAAATTAAAATTCGGTAAATTAATATAACGTGTAGAGATTCCTATATTAATTGCTGCGGTCATATAAGAATTCTTAGAACCGTTAGTTCGTTTAATTAAATTCAATTTGCATAGAGATATGAAATTGAACTAATTAAATAGGCTCAACGAGAATTCAAGAGGGGTAAATTGAATACAATAGAAGAATTCGACCGAACACTACTTTAGTTTTATGAATCTCGATATTAGAAATAAATGTGAGCAATAGGTGAATTTGTTCCGCCCTAGCTAATCCCCATTTATTAATTGAATTCTCACTAATTTTCTGTTGCATTCACGAAACTTCTAGTAGTTAAATTTAAAAATAACATTTAATCATTTATTATTTATTTATTTTCATTAAAGAGAAGTTAAGAATAATAAATTGAACACTAAAGTATAGTCCTCATGGGAACGATAATCCGAACTTAAAAGATCCACTTTACTATTTGTTATGATCCGTCCACTTGCGGGATAAAATCGACAACAATGGGCTTAAAGCCTACTATGTAAGGATTTTTATAATGGTAACCTAACCTTGCTGACTGGAGGTTCCAAGATCTTGGTTCAATGGGACGACCAAATTATAAAGATTCAAAGAGCATTTTGGAATTAACTCCTACCCATTACAATGATAAGAAAAGTACTATCTACAGAAAATTTTAGATTAAGTTCTACTTTTAATGATTAATATATCTTGGACTATACAATTGGAGTATGGCAAATAGTCTTAATAGGAGAGCATCAATATAAGTGTGAAGTGAGATCGCTTTTATGAGAATGTTTTAAAGGCTTGAATTCTCTAAAGGTTTTATGAAATCCAAGAGTTGTTCAATGCCAAAATGAACACAACATTGAGAACTCAAAAATGTTAGGGAGGTTATTGTGTTGATACTATTGTCTTGATTTACACCAATGGCTAACAGTTCAAGATATCGTGTAAAGTACCTATACGGATGCAATAAATTTTTGTCTGATATCTCTATAGGGTTTGCATCATCTATTGTATTAATTTCCATTCATGTGAGAGATTATTGAAAAATTGGTATAACTAGTTGGTTTGGCCAACTTTTAACCAATTATTTAAGTGGGTCCCTTTAGTTGGAAAAAAGATTTCATTCTCAAAATCAACTAAGGGTGAATGAGAAAGTAAGGCTAAAAGATGACCACTTGAAGTTGAAATAAATTGGGAATAAAAATTGATGAAAAATTAGAAAATGTTAATCCCACATAGGAAAACTAGAAGAATTGAAATCATATTATATTGCTCACGTTTGGGATTGGGCAAAGTTGGTATATATATTTTTTGGTCACATAATATCTCATTTATATTATTTTATTATTAAATTAAAATAATACATTTGAATTATATTATTTATTTCCTCAAATTTTTCTGCACGAGACGCGTGGCATCTTCTAGAAGCTAGTGGTTGACCGTTAAAATTGCCTATACTTTTCGACTATTGTATCTTCTGGACACAACATTTCAACTTCTGTAAACAAGTCCACATGTCCTGAATTTTATTCATTCCAAAAAATCTTTCGCAATTTTCTCTCTTGCAAAATATAATCAGTCCATCCTACATTATTTCATATTGTGCATTTTAGTCCCGAATATTAATTTTGTGTATTTTAGTTCTCTAATTTAAGAGAAATCTAAATACTAGTAGTTTCATCAGGTCTGTAATTAAGACCATCAGCACCAATGCTGGACATTATCGTATAAGGAAAAATAGTCGAACTCTTGCCTCGACCATTATTATTCTATTTATTCCAGTCGAAATTCTGCCCAACTTTTTATATAAATTATTATACTATATAATTGATAAATTTTATCAACAGAGTGACCTAAAACATCAATGAATTGATAAATCGTTTAATTCTTAAGACGTACCACGAACTCATTCACCAACTAATAGATTGACCGGTGCTTAATATAAACTAAGTAATGGTACTTAGTATATCATTTCTTTACATACATATACACACGTATTCAAGTTGCAGATGATAGTTGCAAGTGAGATCATATCAACTAGAGGCATCGCATTTCTATAAGCAATGGTGCTTAGTAGATCATTTCTTTACATACATATACACACGTATTCAAGTTGCAGATGATAGTTGCAAGTGAGATCATATCAACTAGAGGCATCGCATTTCTATAAGCAATGGTGCTTAGTAGATCATTTCTTTACATACATATACACACGTATTCGGGTTGCAAATGATATCATATCAACTGAAGGTATCACATTTCTATGAAAACAGATATGTCAGGATGCTTTGAGATACATTAATGGAGTTTGTAAGAAAAATATGGACTTCCCGAACTTGGACTTCAGTAATAAAATTACGTGATTTCTTTCAAGTGGTATCCAAGAGTTGAAGAGACATTACACTCAACTTATGAAGGCTAGGAGTATAGTTAGGATAGACAGAGTGTAGTTCTTTAGCTTTTATTTTATACTTCTCGTCTTCATATGAGGTAAAGTTACGCCAAACACCCTCCTAAATCTAAATTATGTATTCTATTCGTTATTATTAAAATGACGAGCCATCTACTCTTGTTTTAATTCAAAAATGTATACAATGATGTAAAACTGATCTAAGGAACATCCATGCTTATCCTTTACTAAGCAACACTGATATGATATGTTAATTCGTTAATGAATAAAATTATGATGGATCTCGAGTTTTGAATTAAATTTATGATCCACCAATGAATTGATCATATCACTAGTATTTAACATAAGATGAATATCATTGTTCATTTGATCATTTCTCCAAAATATAGATATGTACGTGTGTTTACTTACAAACTAAATATGGGGTACCTTTGATTTGTTCATCATCTTTATTATTATTATTATTATTTGAATTTTATGTTAGATTAAGATTTTAAATATTTTGTTCATGATTTTCTTTGATATTAATAAGGAGAACAAATATAAATTTAATTAAAATATTGTAATTCTGCTTAAAATCATCATCCAATAAAACATTTAAATCATGTACACAACTTTTCTTCATGATACTTACATAGACATCTTAGAAATTTTGACTTGAAAGACAAAATAACCTTTTGAATACATCTCCGTCATTTTTTACGAATAAAACTCATACAAGTGATGAGGGTTAAACAAGGATCATTAATGATTTATTATCAACAAGAAAAGTATTTATATCATATTGGGAAATAAAGTATAAAGCAAAGAACTAATTGGCAGAAGAATGAGTATTTTATTTGGTTAACTAATATGGAGAAACCAAATACAATAACTGTAACTACATAATAATTTTATATTTCAGTAATACAACACTTATGGAAGGAGTTAGTATTTATAAGGATGCATGCCAAATCTTAAAAATACTACAAAGATAAAAACAAGGTTAAAAATCATGTAGAATAAAGGAAAAGTATGTTCTCAAATATCCAACCTAATTTGGATTTAAAAAAAAAGTCTCCACCTGGCCACAAATTTCAATGCAACAAATGAAACTTTAAAATTTCTCCACCTGAAAAAATAAATCTGACTTCAATGAAAAACCAAACTCTTGAACAAGAAACAAACTTTCTTCAACACAAAAATACTTCTCATCTTCCACGATATGCAAAACACTACATGAACCCAAATATCGACTTCTCCAAAATTCACAAAGAATTAAAAATTATCAAACAGTGACAAAGCACACCCTATAGCAGAATCAACTCCAAATACTTTCAAAAAAGAGGCTAATCTCAACACAAAAAGGCTAAAAGCATATGCAATCAAATCATTATTCACGTACCTATATCCAATATGTCTATCTATCTTTAACAGTTAAATATGATGAAACTGCAGGTAATGGTGGCAGAACGGAATTGTCCATACCCCAAATCAAATTCCAAAGGTGTAGTACCAAATTGAATCTCCACCACAGTACTAAATCTATGCTGACTTTTCTTTACAAATTCTATCCGACCTTGGAAGATGTACAACTGTGACTTCTTCCATCTCTCCAATACAACACGAATACCCTTCCTAACCCTCAAGACTCCACATCCTCCAGAAAAAATATACCCTTTTAAATCAAAAGTACTCATCGAAATGATATTCTTTTTCAAGTCTAAAATACGTGATTAAGTGTTCTACATGTTCTATCCACCAGCTTCAATTTAACTCTACCAATATTAGATATCTGACAAGGTTTATTGTTACCTATGACAATGATAAATTGTGTCACCATTTTATATGTTTCAAATAAATCTCAATTGAAACACAATGGGATGCACAAACTGTATCCAAAATTCACTTCTTGTCAATTTTAGATTTCATGTCAGAAATCGTCAAAACATGTCCATCACTCAAATAGTTCTCAATGATGTTGGTCTCGTCTAAAGTATTTGATTGCTTTCCATTATTCACAGTCAAATTATATTTTTTCTACAATTTATCATAATTTCTTTTAATATGTCATTTATTCTTGCAACATTAACAAACCCGAATACTAAAATCTAGCCTCGACTTACTTATTTTCCTATCACCATGAACTACAAGACTTTCTCCATCCCTGACCTCAAATCTAACAAGATGCTTCATATTCTTTTTGAAAACAAAGCATCATACGTATTTTCAATGGTGAGAGTATCACGATTATACAAGATCGTGTCTCTAAATGAAGTGGATAGCGAACACAAAATCATTAAGGCCAAATCTTCATCATCATACTTTACCTTTAAAATCTCCAAATCAGTGACAATCTTCTTGAATATAGCCAGATGATCTTCCAAAGATCAACCTTCTGCCATGTGATGAGAATACAATATTTGCTTTAGATGCAATTTGCTTATCAGACTTTTAGTGATGCACAATTGCTCCAACTTCAACTACAATGCAGCTGTCGTTTTTTCCTTCAAAATGTCTTGAAGAATATTGTTAGGTTCTGTGAAAATGCCTTCCGATCCAAACACTACATGAACCCAAATATCGACTTCTCCAAAATTCACAAAGAATTAAAAATTATCAAACAGTGACAAAGCACACCCTATAGCAGAATCAACTCCAAATACTTTCAAAAAAGAGGCTAATCTCAACACAAAAAGGCTAAAAGCATATGCAATCAAATCATTATTCACGTACCTATATCCAATATGTCTATCTATCTTTAACAGTTAAATATGATGAAACTGCAGGTAATGGTGGCAGAACGGAATTGTCCATACCCCAAATCAAATTCCAAAGGTGTAGTACCAAATTGAATCTCCACCACAGTACTAAATCTATGCTGACTTTTATTTACAAATTCTATCCGACCTTGTAAGATGTACAACTGTGACTTCTTCCATCTCTCCAATACAACACGAATACCCTTCCTAACCCTCAAGACTCCACATCCTCCAGAAAAAATATACCCTTTTAAATCAAAAGTACTCATCGAAATGATATTCTTTTTCAAGTCTAAAATACGTGATTAAGTGTTCTACATGTTCTATCCACCAGCTTCAATTTAACTCTACCAATATTAGATATTTGACAAGGTTTATTGTTATCTATGACAATGATAAATTGTGTCACCATTTTATATGTTTCAAATAAATCTCAATTGAAACACAATGGGACGCACAAACTGTATCCAAAATTCACTTCTTGTCAATTTTAGATTTCATGTCAGAAATCGTCAAAACATGTCCATCACTCAAATAGTTCTCAATGATGTTGGTCTCGTCTAAAGTATTTGATTGCTTTCCATTATTCACAGTCAAATTATATTTTTTCTACAATTTATCATAATTTCTTTTAATATGTCATTTATTCTTGCAACATTAACAAACCCGAATACTAAAATCTAGCCTCGACTTACTTATTTTCCTATCACCATGAACTACAAGACTTTCTCCATCCCTGACCTCAAATCTAACAAGATGCTTCATATTCTTTTTGAAAACAAAGCATCATACGTATTTTCAATGGTGAGAGTATCACGATTATACAAGATCGTGTCTCTAAATGAAGTGGATAGCGAACACAAAATCATTAAGGCCAAATCTTCATCATCATACTTTACCTTTAAAATCTCCAAATCAGTGACAATCTTCTTGAATATAGCCAGATGATCTTCCAAAGATCAACCTTCTGCCATGTGATGAGAATACAATATTTGCTTTAGATGCAATTTGCTTATCAGACTTTTAGTGATGCACAATTGCTCCAACTTCAACTACAATGCAGCTGTCGTTTTTTCCTTCAAAATGTCTTGAAGAATATTGTTAGGTTCTGTGAAAATGCCTTTCGATCCTTCCTTATTTTCTCCTTCGTCGTCCAAATTGCGATCATTTTGTCAAATCCCAACAATGCGTTACATTGCGTGAGTACAACTCACACCTTTACTTGCCACAATGAGAATTTTGTATTGCAATCTAAGAGTAAATTTTCACACTTCACGTCTGCTATCAATAACAAACATCTCGAACAAATCACAACCAATAACTCTGATACCACTTCTTATGAAATAAAAAGAATCGATGTAATATATATGATATGATATGAAGTATATGATCGCAAACAAACAATAAAATAAAAGACAAAAAAATTAATTGACAGATAAATAAATTATTTTATTTAATTGACTAATATAGAGAAAATAAATACAATAACTATGCCAACGTAATGATTCTATATTTTAGTAATACAAAACTTGTTAAAAGAGTTTAGTATTTATAAGGGTGCATACCAAACTCTATAAATACCACAAAGATAGAAATAAGATAAAAAATCACATGGAATATAGAAAAAAATATTTTCCCAAAAATTTAACCTAATTTGGGTCAAATAATCCAAAACATCGGAGTGTACATATTGAATAAACAAACAAAGATGTTGTGAAGGATACAATTAGGACCACGTGACAAAACAAAATAAGACAATACTTTAACATGGCCTAGGTAAATTTTGAACTCGCGTTTCTTGTCTTTGAAATCAAGCACTCTTTCTTTAATTTTGTAGGAAAATCGTAGCATGCTTTAACATGAATTTCAGGTCAACAAACTTACTTGAAATGATGAATTTCAAGATCTTTGTGTGGTTGAATCACCTTACTTTCAAATCTCTAAAATTTGTATTTTCTTGTACTCCAATGATCCAAATCCCGATCACAATGGAAGGGGATTATTGTCCACAATGTAAGTGCCATTTCTTGTGAGATTTCATGCCAAAAATGTGATTTTAGGGACTTTCCAATTTTGAGGTGAATTTTCATTCGAATTTTTCACCATTTTTCTCATGTCTTGCATTTTCCCCTTCTTTTCCATAACTTCTATATGGAAGTTTCAAGTGGTTACTTGGGAGTTATGGGTTTGAATTCTAAATTCAAACCACTCCCTCCAACCATTATAAAATCCTGCGGGTCGGGTCACTCCACATGAGCGACCCATTATCCGTATTTTCTAACATCTCCCACTAGCACATGATGAGGTTGATCCGAACCACAAGTGACAACAAATGTCATACCTTAGATCCTTCTCAAGATCTATCTCACAAAGATTCATACGGCAAATAGATCGTGCGACGAACGAGTAATATAAAAGCTCACGGTACTATAAACCTGTTAGGGATATAAATAGTAGCTCTACTAGAGGAGGAACATCACATATCGCTATGTCCCAAACTCATTTTCCAACATTAATTCAAGTATTTTCGATCCCTCAAGTATTTGTGGAACATACTTGAACTCTGCATCATATCATTATATTCACAATTGCATTCTATACGCAAATGGTTAAACAAAATTGTCCGGCCGGTGAATACAAACATAAATGTTGGTCAAAATAGTTTTCCTTTCCTACTTGAATCCTTCAATTTTAAATCAGCTACTTTCCTAGACATGCCCCATCAAACCGAATCAATCATAGTCATTGGCAACATGCTAAAGTAGCAACACTAAAATAAAACCTGAAGAAACAGTCAAAAGTCATAAGGGTATATATGAGGTTACATAAGCATCAGGATCTCATACAATGAGGAAGTGGGGATCCATTCACTCATTTACCCAATATTGGTCGTAAAAGCACACGCGGTATGAAACACGTGCTATAATGTTTTCTCCCTTTCTTAGGGCATATGTCATATTCTTTGCAAACAAATAACATCGTATAGATCCTAGTTCAAGTATTCCTCAATACTTAACTTGAGTTCTCCTTATGTTCATTCCTCCATACATTCTAAATCGAGAATTCGATCTGGCTACTAAACGGGTTTAATGGGTAGAGAAATCTGTTTCGATTACTTATTGTAATATCATCTTGATACCTTATCAAAGTAACTGGATCATGTAAACAAAATTATCACTATCAAGGCGTCTGGATCATGTACACAACATGATATTGTGTCTCATCTCAGCACATCTTAAAACGTCTGAGGCGATTGCTTGTGTGAGTAAGCCAATCTCAACTCGTTCGACATACTTTATACGTGCATACAAATCATTTATCTTGTAATCCCAACATTAGATTATACATTAACTCAAAATTGTTCATCCATGGGCACACAAAACTCAATCAAGAGTTTGTCTGATACACCAAGTATTATATTCTACGAAATTCTAGAGATTCCATATTATCAACAAATATATCTCTAGACATCTTCAGAGTATGATGATTACATATCATTATTTATGTAGATATATTGCAAAGACATTTTCATTGCTAATGTCTCTCACAGAATTACTATTAAGTGTTTGGTTCCATCTTGATACTTGAGATCTTAACATATAAGATAGTTGCGTAACTATCATGGATCTCATATTCTCAACTAGGATCATTAGATGCTCAATACATTCATACCAAACAATTTCTTTAGCTATCAAGATATACATTACAACATATGTTTCTTGCTACTCTATATAACAAAAGCGCACAAGTCTAAATAACTAATTGTGCTTGACTAACTCTCATTCTTAGTCAACAATTGTATATCTATTCCAATCACAAGTTATTCCTTTGACAATGAAATAGAATAACTGACAGCACCACCCTTCAGGTATCACAATACATTTTCTAAAGATAATATTGATACCTACTGATTAGATCCATGGCATGATCATTGTTAGGAAAAGTATATATCATAGTATACTTCTATCTCCTAACTCTTAATCATACTATATATGGTTCTTTGGATATTTTTTTGTGTACTTATGAAATCTTTGGACATTTATGAAGACTTATATGGTCATAGTTGCAATTCCGCATTAGCATTTATGGTATAAAACTCTAATGATAGAGCAAGAACATTCGAAAAGTATTCTTAGTACAAATCATACAATTTGCTAAACCCATGTCTTTTGTCTCAAAAAATGACGACAATCATTTCAAATTGGTCTCTATACACTCCTTATCGTGCTTAGCCAATCCAATGTCATCAATATCAATATTAGAATCACAACCTACCATCAGACCTTTTATACAAATACAGTAATTTTCGTCCATATGACGAAATTCTTGTACGAGATTTAAGTCTGTTAAAAACTCAAGTACGACTGTCGAGATGACTGTATTTGGTCATGCGTGTAACTGTAAAGTTACCACTATACAAAAAAAAGGCTTTAATATATAATCTAAAAGTCGATTCATATTGATATCTTTAATAATTTCTCAATTAAGAATAAAAAATACAATCTCTAGGTCGATTTGGTGTAACTCTAAATTTAAATATACCATCATGGCTAGCATTGATGTACAAAAGTGAATCCCATCGTTATGAAAGAAATTATCCAACTCAATATACTCACATTGAGTATAACTTTTTTTAAAAATGAGTCTTATCTATCAGAAACTCACTAGTCTCCCATTTAACTTTAAAAAACCTGAGTGTTTCCGGTAAATATAATGTCCGCATAGAACTTTCACCATATCCAGATTATGTTGAAATTATATTCTTCATATATAGACTTCCATCACTTTTCTCGAAATTCCTCTTTTGATTTTCTGAACTAGATATTAGATCCAACTTGGAACTAAGAATCATTAAAATTAGACAGTTCTTAAATGGCTCCCACTTGGATAGATAAGTCAAACTCGGAAACAGATCATCTCTTATGCATTCAATACTGATTCATCAATACATATAATATCAATTTCAACGGTGTTCTCCAATCTTGTTCTCCCTTACTGGGAAAAATGTCAAATGTCATATTTTATGACTCGATGTCCATCCAAAAATTTCACTTAACTACCTTTTAAGACTACATGTATGTCATTGAGACACATCTTATTCTTAACAGACTCATGTTCCCATACTCATTATCGAGAACATATATAGTCAATTAAGAGTCTATGATAACCCACATTCGATTATTTACGTGTCCAAAACTTATATATATTATGAAATTACCAATATTGAGAGAACTCCATTAACTGATACGTTGTAGTTAGACAACGCTCTTTTCAAAAGCAAATAATTAAGTTGTACTGCATATCTCAAACCTTATCATATTCAGCAATATTTTATTCATTCAATCCAATACACCTTATAATTATTGGACACTAAGGAGTAGTCCATCACATAAGAATATCTTTCATTACATAGATTGTTGATATCTCGCAATAGAGATTCACGCTATCAGATAATTCTCAAAGTCTTCACTTTCACAATCTGATTTTCTACTCGACTTCAAAAAAGTCCAAGTCAATACAATATTTTCAACTTAAGAAAATTAGTCCCATCTATAAATGTAATGAAAAGTGAAATTTCATCTCTATCTCTCTTAATGAAGGCCCACAAAGAAATTCAGATGGATTTTTTCTATAGAAGTTCAGATCTTACTGCTTTGAATGATTTTCTCAACTCAAAATCTCAAACCTTTGTACAAATATCCAAAACCTTAATAAACATTACCACTGTAAGTACGAACAGAGCTACCATGTATAAGTCCAAGTAGGAAACCACTCTTTGAAGAACAATAACTGAAATCAAATTTAGTGGAATCTTTGATATTATCTTAATATCAAATAGGAGGTCAGTTTCTCCACTTTGCAATACTAAATTGCAGTATCATTCATATAAACATCCACTCCATCTTCATTATTTGTATATATCTACTTTGTATCAAGTCAAAAACTTGACAATAGAATAATATACCTTTTGATCTCATATAAAGTGGGTTTTTAACCTTTGAATCCACTATCCACACAAGATAAGATCCAATATGTATAGTGTTGACATGTAAACAACACTACGAGAAATATATTCAAGTAATATCTTTTAGCTTAACCACTTTCGAGCTAAGAGATTCAAATCGTATAGTTGAAGCACTTGAACCTTTATAATATTGATTCTCTACCAAAACCACTTTAATTCACTTACCAGCTGATAGTTCTTCTTACTCCCTTTACCAGTCTCCCACATCTATCCCGCATTTGTTCTAGCTTATTCAATGCTTAAGATTCAAAATCTTATGCAAGCTAGAACATTGCTACACAAGCATGTCCTCGAGACTTAGCAGCATCAAGTCACACGTCTTTTAACTTACATAGCGGGTAGTATCAATAGAAAAAAATTTGACACTTCAATTTGTGAATCACAATGACTTTCAAAATTTTATATATTAAGAAGATACTAATTTGTACTTACTACTCATCTAAAATTAATGTGACCAATGAAAATGTTAACACTATGCTAACCACCAACTAAGTCACATTTGAGAAAAAAGATCATTTATAACATAGCTTAACAATTTAAACGCTCAAGTACTAAATTCACATTTTCCTGTACTTGACTAAATTCGATTATGATCTTTATTCTCTAGAGTAGTATGACCTACATAAGGTCTTCTATTACGTGGTTGATGCTCTCTAAAACATCATGTCCTTTTAGTACATTTAAAATCTCATCATACCAAATGTTATTGCATTTAGTTTATCACCTTTATTAAGGTTAACTTCTATAGATTTTGATGTCATGATCTATCACATTTTTAGATACATGTTATTCTTAATCAATGCTCATTTATGCACATATTTAATTTGGCATTAATGCAAATTAACATCTATGATAGTTCAACGTTATGCACAGAGTCAAAAGTTCACTATGTTCCCAATCATCGTCCGCAATCCTATCGTTTCACTATCATAAACTTAATTTAATAATGCAAAATTTCATGGGTTCTAAGTGAGAATCACATTAATTCTTCCAACTTCAGAACTTCCGCTCAGTTGATAAATCAAATAGTTCTTGGTGAGATTTTCTCTAAATCTTCTAATCACTGAACTATCACTCAATTAACAATCAATAGGTCTAAGTAAAAATCTCACTAGTTCTACTTACCTTAGCATTTATAACAATACATGATGTATTCAATTAGATAATTTCATAATATGCAATAAAAACATAAATATGCACATTTATCCAATCATGACATGTATCATGATATAACAAATTAATTCTTTCAGAAGATAACTTCAATTATAATTCAAAAATAAAACTAAAATCGTTTAAGTTTTATTTTACAAATTCTCAATCCCACCTAAATCTTGGTCGCAACACAATCCTAATAACTGGGAAGTGATATTAGAATTATTATATTCTGCTTGTCATCAAAAAACTTATATCCCAAAATATTTACGTGTTCCACAATAGGTCATGTTCTAGATTCATTCATTTATATCGATAAGCATGGAACATTTCAACAAGTTTCATAGCTTTTGATTTTCTAGCATTCCTTCTAAGGATGCTATAAATGTGCATAGATCTAACCATATTTGATCAAGCACAAAAAATTGAAAACAAGCCACAATGGATCACATAACCTAATTAAGACCCACATAACTCATGAACATATATATAACGCAGTATTTTAAATACCTTCGGAGTATTTTTCATTTAAAAATGAAACACTTCAAAAAAAAAAAAAAACTCCCACTAGGCAAATACTGCTTAACAAATATTCTCGATTTTTATAAAAAATTTAGAATTTAATCGAGTCCAAAAAAAATATTTTTGATTATCTAAAAATTAATTTTAATTTCACATAAAAATCAAGAATATTTGAGGGACCAAGCTACAATTTTCTAAAATTCAAGTCAAACGGTAATTTTATTTGACATTCCAACTTTTAACCCCTTTTTTTAATAAAAAAAAGGGGCATTGAACACCCACTACACGACCATCCGCGGCGCTTATTCAATGAAAAAAAAATAGTTAATTCGTTCCTTTAATCAATTTTAACGATATGAGTTCATTTGTGTGGTCAGATTTCATAATGTCAACTTTTTAGATTGTGTTCTGGACCCAAACAGATCCGATCGAGACTAAAAAATGGGAAAAAAATATTGTTCATCTTTTAAAAAAATAAACATAATTTTCAGATTTTTATCAATATTTCGGGAGGCCATAACTTCTTCATTCCAAGGAAAAAATTTATGTTCTTTATATTGTTGGAAAGGTCTCGAGAAGATCCATTGATATGATCCAGGAGTCGAGCTCGACGAAGGCAAGTACGAGACGAGACCCGTTGATAGTCGATGGCGGACCAATGACACGATCAAGGGCAAAACAAGTGAAACAAGCGGTGGGATTGCTCGTTCAAGAAACCATTGATGGAACCATGTTCGGGACTCGAAATGGAGCAACTTTCATGTTCGGGTCGAAGACCGAATCAACTTGGATCAATTTGTTATCAAGCGACGAAAGCCGAGGCTGAAGACAACACCATGCGGCCGCATAGGCAAAACCACATGCGGGCGCACACATGCATACGGAAAATCAAAAGTTCAATTCCAGTTGAACAATGCGACCACACAAGCCAACAAAATTGGCGAATTTTCTAATTTTGGCCGAATTTCCTAGTTTTGATAGAATTCTTATGAAATCAAATTATTACCATAATTTGATGGTTTTGGATGTTTTTATTCATTAGTATAAATAGGAGATTACTTTTCATTGTAACAATTTTGAACTTTTGACTTTTGAATTAATATTATAGAGAGAGAAATTTATTCTTTCAATTTATTGTTCTTCTTGAACAATCTTGAAACTTATCAAGAATCAACTTCTTGTGGCGTTCTAATCAATCGGATTATGGGTTCTTTCAATTGTAATCAAGGGGTTTTAGGTTCTTCGCTAATTTAGGGTTTCTTGGTTCAATTCTTGGGGTTCAAGATCCAAAATTGGGTTAGTATTGGCATTCTTGGGTTCCGCAACAATCTCGTTGTGGGTTTCGTAGTTTCCATTGCTACGGGGTTCGCATCAATTGGTATCAGAGTTTTGGCTTCAATTTAATCAGGTTATATCCTTTGTTTTCTAAATTTTTTTCAATTCCTTGTGTTCTTGTGTCCAGAAGGTTTTCTTGATCTTTTGATCCAAAAGTTCTCCGTTTCTGGGCTCAATTTTCGCTCGAATCAATTTTTGTTTTCTTTGTTGGTTTTGTTATTGATTTTCGGATCTAAAAAAAAATTATTGTTCATCCGTAAATTACTGTTCATCCGTACATAAAAAAACTTGTTAAATATTATTGATCCGTCAAATACCAACTTTTATTATTCATTATCGTTTTTAAATTATTTGGACACATTAAATCATTCCATTCCTTCGATTCAAGTCAAACTTTAAAAGTTTTCTTTGAGTCATTTGTTACAATTATTGAATCACATTCGGTTTGGGGAATTCTACACGAATTGATTGATTAATTGAGTTCATTGATTATTCCTAGAAGCAATTGTTGAAAGAATTGAGTGGTAAAAGGTAGAGAGGTGAGCTTAATAGAGGGTAAATGCCCTTGTGTGTGTTTCCGAGTGACTTTTGGTGAGTTAGTAAAATAAAATCTTTAGTGTTAGGATGTCAGAAAGGGCAGAATCAAACTCAAGCCGACAGACAATAATAGCAATGTGTCGGAGGATTTAGTGCAAAGGTTTGAGAGGGCATTTGGAGATGTGAGAGATAGGTTGGAGAAGCAGGAGGCTTGGATGAATAGATTAGATACATCAGTGGCTAATCTTAGTCGGGGGCATCGAGTGAATGTATCCAATGCCAGAGGACCGGATAGATGGGAGCCTAGGAGGGAAAGGCGAGAGGAGTATGGATATGGAAGTGACATGGGCGAAGATGAATTTCATGGTGTTGAGATGGGAAGGATGAGGAATAGAGGCGATAGGTTCGACAAACAGGGTCGGAATGATCGCGGGAAGGAGTTGGATGGAAACTTTGGAAATATAAAAATGACAGTTTCTTCATTCAAAGGAAGGAGTGATCCTGGAGTGGGAAAGGAAGGTTGAAATGATCTTCGAGTGTTATAACTATTCGGAGGAGAAAAATGTGAAGTTAGCAGTTTTGGAGTTCAGTGACTATGCAATTTCATGGTGGGATCAAGTGATTACTTCACAACGTAGGAGTGGGGGAAGACCAATTAGCACTTGGGAGGAATTGAAGTCATTGATGAGAAAGAGGTTTGTTTCTAGCCACTATTACCGAGAGATCCATCAAAAACTGCAAGGTCTATATCAAGGGTCGAAAAGTGTAGAGGACTATCATAAGGAGATGGAAATACTCATGATTAGGGCCAATGTGGTGGAGGATCGGGAGGCTACCATGGCACGATTCTTGAATGGTTTGAATAGGAAAATTGCCAATGTAGTGGAGTTGCAACATTATGTGGAGTTGGAAGACATGTTGCATGTGGCTACGAAGGTAGAGAGACAGTTGAAGAGGAAAGAGGCAGCTAGGCAGCCGTTAGGAACTTCGAGTATTGATCCATCTTGGAAGCCAGGGTGGAACAACAACAACAAAGGTGATGAAACTGTACCTAAAGGTAGGAATGAGTGGCAGAAAGGGAAAGAAGAAAGTGCTAGCAAAACAACACCCAAAACAAATTCACAATCATCAAGGAATCGAGACATCAAGTGTTTCAGATGCTTAGGGTCAGGGCACATTGCTTCTCAATGCCTAAATAAATGGGTAATGGTTTTGTTGGATAATGGAGAGGTGGTGAGTGAAAGTGAAGGAGAGTTTGAGGACATGCCTGCATTGGAGGACGTTGAAGAAGAAGAAAAATTGGAGTTTGCTGTTGGGGAATCGTTGGTGTCAAGGAGAGCTCTTAACACCCAAGTCAAAGTGGATGATTCGGAGCAGCAGCGAGAAAATATATTCCACACACGTTGTTACGTCAACGATAAGGTATGTAGTATGATTATTGATGGTGGGAGTTGCACGAATGTAGCTAGTACAACTTTAGTTGAGAAATTAGGACTAGCATTGTTAAGACTAGCTTTGTTAAGACACCCTAGGCCTTATAAGTTGCAATGGTTGAATGAAAGTGGGGAAGTTAGGGTGAATAAAAGAGTTTTAATTAATTTCTCAATTGGGAGTTATGGTGACAAAGTAGTATGTGATGTAGTGCCTATGCATGTGGGTCATATCTTGTTAGGAAGACCATGGCAATATGATAGAAGGGTCACACATGATGGATATAGGAATCGTTATAGTTTTGTCAAGGATGGGAAGACTATTACTCTTGCAC
>NC_036253.1:2889668-2898952 GCF_002742605.1 Olea europaea var. sylvestris | reverse complement strand
GTGCATACAAATCATTTATCTTGTAATCCCAACATTAGATTATACATTAACTCAAAATTGTTCATCCATGGGCACACAAAACTCAATCAAGAGTTTGTCTGATACACCAAGTATTATATTCTACGAAATTCTAGAGATTCCATATTATCAACAAATATATCTCTAGACATCTTCAGAGTATGATGATTACATATCATTATTTATGTAGATATATTGCAAAGACATTTTCATTGCTAATGTCTCTCACAGAATTACTATTAAGTGTTTGGTTCCATCTTGATACTTGAGATCTTAACATATAAGATAGTTGCGTAACTATCATGGATCTCATATTCTCAACTAGGATCATTAGATGCTCAATACATTCATACCAAACAATTTCTTTAGCTATCAAGATATACATTACAACATATGTTTCTTGCTACTCTATATAACAAAAGCGCACAAGTCTAAATAACTAATTGTGCTTGACTAACTCTCATTCTTAGTCAACAATTGTATATCTATTCCAATCACAAGTTATTCCTTTGACAATGAAATAGAATAACTGACAGCACCACCCTTCAGGTATCACAATACATTTTCTAAAGATAATATTGATACCTACTGATTAGATCCATGGCATGATCATTGTTAGGAAAAGTATATATCATAGTATACTTCTATCTCCTAACTCTTAATCGTACTATATATGGTTCTTTGGATATTTTTTTGTGTACTTATGAAATCTTTGGACATTTATGAAGACTTATATGGTCATAGTTGCAATTCCGCATTAGCATTTATGGTATAAAACTCTAATGATAGAGCAAGAACATTCGAAAAGTATTCTTAGTACAAATCATATAATTTGCTAAACCCATGTCTTTTGTCTCAAAAAATGACGACAATCATTTCAAATTGGTCTCTATACACTCCTTATTGTGCTTAGCCAATCCAATGTCATCAATATCAATATTAGAATCACAACCTACCATCAGACCTTTTATACAAATACAGTAATTTTCGTCCATATGACGAAATTCTTGTACGAGATTTAAGTCTGTTAAAAACTCAAGTACGACTGTCGAGATGACTGTATTTGGCCATGCGTGTAACTGTAAAGTTACCACTATACAAAAAAAGGCTTTAATATATAATCTAAAAGTCGATTCATGTTGATATCTTTAATAATTTCTCAATTGAGGATAAAAAATACAATCTCTAGGTCGATTTGGTGTAACTCTAAATTTAAATATACCATCATGGCTAGCATTGATGTACAAAAGTGAATCCCATCGTTATGAAAGAAATTATCCAACTCAATATACTCACATTGAGTATAACCTTTTTTAAAAATGAGTCTTATCTATCAGAAACTCACTAGTCTCCCATTTAACTTTAAAAAACCTGAGTGTTTTCGGTAAATATAATGTCCGCATAGAACTTTCACCATATCCAGATTATGTTGAAATTATATTCTTCATATATAGACTTCCATCACTTTTCTCGAAATTCCTCTTTTGATTTTCTGAACTAGATATTAGATCCAACTTGGAACCAAGAATCATTAAAATTAGACAGTTCTTAAATGGCTCCCACTTGGATAGATAAGTCAAACTCGGAAACAGATCATCTCTTATGCATTCAATACTGATTCATCAATACATATAATATCAATTTCGACGGTGTTCTCCAATCTTGTTCTCCCTTACTGGGAAAAATGTCAAATGTCATATTTTATGACTCGATGTCCATCCAAAAATTTCACTTAACTACCTTTTAAGACTACATGTATGTCATTGAGACACATCTTATTCTTAACAGACTCATCTTCCCATACTCATTATCGAGAACATATATAGTCAATTAAGAGTCTATGATAACCCACATTCGATTATTTACGTGTCTAAAACTTATATATATTATGAAATTACCAATATTGAGAGAACTCCATTAATTGATACGTTGTAGTTAGACAACGCTCTTTTCAAAAGCAAATAATTAAGTTGTACTGCATATCTCAAACCTTATCATATTCAGCAATATTTTATTCATTCAATCCAATACACCTTATAATTATTGGACACTAAGGAGTAGTCCATCACATAAGAATATCTTTCATTACATAGATTGTTGATATCTCGCAATAGAGATTCACGCTATCAGATAATTCTCAAAGTCTTCACTTTCACAATCTGATTTTCTACTCGACTTCAAAAAAGTCCAAGTCAATACAATATTTTCAACTTAAGAAAATTAGTCCCATCTATAAATGTAATGAAAAGTGAAATTTCATCTCTATCTCTCTTAATGAAGGCCCACAAAGAAATTCAGATGGATTTTTTCTATAGAAGTTCAGATCTTACAGCTTTGAATGATTTTCTCAACTCAAAATCTCAAACCTTTGTACAAATATCCAAAACCTTAATAAACATTACCACTGTAAGTACGAACAGAGCTACCATGTATAAGTCCAAGTAGGAAACCACTCTTTGAAGAGCAATAACTGAAATCAAATTTAGTGGAATCTTTGATATTATCTTAATATCAAATAGGAGGTCAGTTTCTCCACTTTGTAATACTAAATTGCAGTATCATTCATATAAACATCCACTCCATCTTCATTATTTGTATATATCTACTTTGTATCAAGTCAAAAACTTGACAATAGAATAATATACCTTTTGATCTCATATAAAGTGGGTTTTTAACCTTTGAATCCACTATCCACACAAGATAAGATCCAATATGTATAGTGTTGACATGTAAACAACACTACGAGAAATATATTCAAGTAATATCTTTTAGCTTAACCACTTTCGAGCTAAGAGATTCAAATCGTATAGTTGAAGCACTTGAACCTTTATAATATTGATTCTCTACCAAAACCACTTTAATTCACTTACCAGCTGATAGTTCTTCTTACTCCATTTACCAGTCTCCCACATCTATCCCGCATTTGTTCTAGCTTATTCAATGCTTAAGATTCAAAATCTTATGCAAGCTAGAACATTGCTACACAAGCATGTCCTCGAGACTTAGCAGCATCAAGTCACACGTCTTTTAACTCACAAAGCGGGTAGTATCAATAGAAAAAAATTTGACACTTCAATTTGTGAATCACAATGACTTTCAAAATTTTATATATTAAGAAGATACTAATTTGTACTTACTACTCATCTAAAATTAATGTGACCAATGAAAATGTTAACACTATGCTAACCACCAACTAAGTCACATTTGAGAAAAAAGATCATTTATAACATAGCTTAACAATTTAAATGCTCAAGTACTAAATTCACATTTTCCTGTACTTGACTAAATTCGATTATGATCTTTATTCTCTAGAGTAGTATGACCTACATAAGGTCTTCTATTACGTGGTTGATGCTCTCTAAAACATCATGTCCTTTTAGTACATTTAAAATCTCATCATACCAAATGTTATTGCATTTAGTTTATCACCTTTATTAAGGTTAACTTCTATAGATTTTGATGTCATGATCTATCACATTTTTAGATACATGTTATTCTTAATCAATGCTCATTTATGCACATATTTAATTTGGCATTAATGCAAATTAACATCTATGATAGTTCAACGTTATGCACAGAGTCAAAAGTTCACTATGTTCCCAATCATCGTCCGCAATCCTATCGTTTCACTATCATAAACTTAATTTAATAATGCAAAATTTCATGGGTTCTAAGTGAGAATCACATTAATTCTTCCAACTTCAGAACTCCCGCTCAGTTGATAAATCAAATAGTTCTTGGTGAGATTTTCTCTAAATCTTCTAATCACTGAACTATCACTCAATTAACAATCAAAAGGTCTAAGTAAAAATCTCACTAGTTCTACTTACCTTAGCATTTATAACAATACATGATGTATTCAATTAGATAATTTCATAATATGCAATAAAAACATAAATATGCACATTTATCCAATCATGACATGTATCATGATATAACAAATTAATTCTTTCAGAAGATAACTTCAATTATAATTCAAAAATAAAACTAACATCGTTTAAGTTTTATTTTACAAATTCTCAATCCCATCTAAATCTTGGTCGCAACACAGTCCTAATAACTGGGAAGTGATATTAGAATTATTATATTCTGCTTGTCATAAAAAAACTTATATCCCAAAATATTTACGTGTTCCACAATAGGTCATGTTCTAGATTCATTCATTTATATCGATAAGCATGAAACATTTCAACAAGTTTCATAGCTTTTGATTTTCTAGCATTCCTTCTAAGGATGCTATAAATGTGCACAGATCTAACCATATTTGATCAAGCACAAAAAATTGAAAACAAGCCACAATGGATCACATAACCTAATTAAGACCCACATAACTCATGAACATATATATAACGCAGTATTTTAAATACCTTCGGAGTATTTTTCATTTAAAAATGAAACACTTCAAAAAAAAAAAAAAACTCCCACTAGGCAAATACTGCTTAACAAATATTCTCGATTTTTATAAAAAATTTAGAATTTAATCGAGTCCAAAAAAAATATTTTTGATTATCTAAAAATTAATTTTAATTTCACATAAAAATCAAGAATATTTGAGGGACCAAGCTACAATTTTCTAAAATTCAAGTCAAACGGTAATTTTATTTGACATTCCAACTTTTAACCCCTTTTTTTAATAAAAAAAAGGGGCATTGAACACCCACTACACGACCATCCGCGGCGCTTATTCAATGAAAAAAAAATAGTTAATTCGTTCCTTTAATCAATTTTAACGATATGAGTTCATTTGTGTGGTCAGATTTCATAATGTCAACTTTTTAGATTGTGTTCTGGACCCAAACAGATCCGATCGATACTAAAAAATGGGAAAAAAGTATTGTTCATCTTTTAAAAAAATAAACATAATTTTCAGATTTTTATCAATATTTCGGGAGGCCATAACTTCTTCATTCCAAGGAAAAAATTTATGTTCTTTATATTGTTGGAAAGGTCTTGAGAAGATCCATTGATATGATCCAGGAGTCGAGCTCGACGAAGGCAAGTGCGAGACGAGACCCGTTGATAGTCGATGGCGGACCAATGACACGATCAACGGCAAAACAAGTGAAACAAGCGGTGGGATTGCTCGTTCAAGAAACCATTGATGGAACCATGTTTTGGACTCGAAATGGAGCAACTTTCATGTTCGGGTCGAAGACCGAATCAACTTGGATCAATTTGTTATCAAGCGACGAAAGCGGAGGCTAAAGACAACACCATGCGGCCGCATAGGCAAAACCACATGCGGGTGCACACATCCATACCGAAAACCAAAAGTTCAATTCCAGTTGAACCATACGACCACACAAGCCAACAAAATTGGCGGATTTTCTAATTTTGGCCGAATTTCCTAGTTTTGATAGAATTCTTATGAAATCAAATTATTACCATAATTTGATGGTTTTGGATGTTTTTATTCATTAGTATAAATAGGAGATTACTTTTCATTGTAACAACTTTGAACTTTTGACTTTTGAATTAATATTATAGAGAGAGAAATTTATTCTTTCAATTTATTGTTCTTCTTGAACAATCTTGAAACTTATCAAGAATCAACTTCTTGTGGCGTTCTAATCAATCGGATTATGGGTTCTTTCAATTGTAATCAAGGGGTTTTAGGTTCTTCGCTAATTTAGGGTTTCTTGATTCAATTCTTGGGGTTCAAGATCCAAAATCGGGTTAGTATTGGCATTCTTGGGTTCCGCAACAATCTCGTTGTGGGTTTCGTAGTTTCCATTGCTATGGGGTTCGCATCAGTTGGTATCAGAGTTTTGGCTTCAATTTAATCAGGTTATATCCTTTGTTTTCTAAATTTTTTTCAATTCCTTATGTTCTTGTATCCAGAAGGTTTTCTTGATCTTTTGATCCAAAAGTTCAATAAAAAATCTTCAAATTCCGTTTCTGGGCTCAATTTTCGCTCGAATCAATTTTTGTTTTCTTTGTTGGTTTTGTTATTGATTTTCGGATCTAAAAAAAAATTATTGTTCATCCGTAAATTATTGTTCATCTGTACATTAAAAAAACTTGTTAAATATTATTGATCCGTCAAATACCAACTTTTATTATTCATTATCGTTTTTAAATTATTTGGACACATTAAATCATTCCATTCCTTCGATTCAAGTCAAGCTTTAAAAGTTTTCTTTGAGTCATTTGTTACAATTATTGAATCACATTCGGTTTGGGGAATTCTACACGAATTGATTGATTAATTGAGTTCATTGATTATTCCTAGAAGCAATTGTTGAAAGAACTGAGTGGTAAAAGGCAGAGAGATGAGCTTAATAGAGGGTAAATGCCCTTGTGTGTGTTTCCGAGTGACTTTTGGTGAGGTAGTAAAATAAAATCTTTAGTGTTAGGATGTCAGAAAGGGCAGAATCAAACTCAAGCCGACAGACAATAATAGCAATGTATCTGAGGATTTAGTGCAAAGGTTTGAGAGGGCATTTGGAGATGTGAGAGATAGGTTGGAGAAGCAGGAGGCTTGGATGAATAGATTAGATACATCAGTGGCTAATCTTAGTCTGGGGCATCGAGTGGATGTTTCCAATGCCAGATGACCGGATAGATGGGAGCCTAGGAGGGAAAGGCGAGAGGAGTATGGATATGGAAATGACATGGGCGAAGATGAATTTCATGGTGTTGAGATGGGAAGGATGAGGAATAGAGGCGATAGGTTCGACAGACAGGGTCGGAATGATTGTGGGAAGGAGTTGGATGGAAACTTTGGAAATATAAAAATGACAGTTTCTTTATTCAAAGGAAGGAGTGATCCAGAGGCATACCTGGAGTGGGAAAGGAAGGTTGAAATGATCTTTGAGTGTTATAACTATTCGGAGGAGAAAAATGTGAAGTTAGCAGTTTTGGAGTTCAGTGACTATGCAATTTCATGGTGGGATCAAGTGATTACTTCACAACGTAGGAGTGGGGGAAGACCAATTAGCACTTGGGAGGAATTGAAGTCATTGATGAGAAAGAGGTTTGTTTCTAGCCACTATTACCGAGAGATCCATCAAAAACTGCAAGGTCTATATCAAGGGTCGAAAAGTGTAAAGGACTATCATAAGGAGATGGAAATACTCATGATTAGGGCGAATGTGGTGGAGGATCGGGAGGCTACCATGGCACGATTCTTGAATGGTTTGAATAGGAAAATTGCCAATGTAGTGGAGTTGCAACATTATGTGGAGTTGGAAGACATGTTGCATGTGGCTATGAAGGTAGAGAGACAGTTGAAGAGGAAAGAGGCAGCTAGGCAGCCGTTAGGAACTTCGAGTATTGATCCATCTTTGAAGCCAGGGTGGAACAACAACAACAAAGGTGATGAAACTGTACCTAAAGGTAGGAATGAGTGGCAGAAAGGGAAAGAAGAAAGTGCTAGCAAAACAACACCCAAAACAAATTCACAATCATCAAGGAATCGAGACATCAAGTGTTTCAGATGCTTGGGGTCAGGGCACATTGCTTCTCAATGCCTAAATAAATGGGTAATAGTTTTGTTGGATAATGGAGAGGTGGTGAGTGAAAGTGAAGGAGAGTTTGAGGACATGCCTGCATTGGAGGACGTTGAAGAAGAAGAAAAATTGGAGTTTGCTGTTGGGGAATCGTTGGTGTCAAGGAGAGCTCTTAACACCCAAGTCAAAGTGGATGATTCGGAGCAGCAGCGAGAAAATATATTCCACACAGGTTGTTACGTCAACGATAAGGTATGTAGTATGATTATTGATGGTGGGAGTTGCACGAATGTAGCTAGCACAACTTTAGTTGAGAAATTAGGACTAGCATTGTTAAGACACCCTATGCCTTATAAGTTGCAATGGTTGAATGAAAGTGGGGAAGTTAGGGTGAATAAAAGAGTTTTAATTAATTTCTCAATTGGGAGTTATGGTGACAAAGTAGTATGTGATGTAGTGCCTATGCATGTGGGTCATATCTTGTTAGGAAGACCATGGTAATATGATAGAAGGGTCACACATGATGGATATAGGAATCGTTATAGTTTTGTCAAGGATGGGAAGACAATTACTCTTGCGCCATTAATATCAGCACAAGTGTATGGAGATCAAATCAAGCTGAAAAGTGAGGAAGATAAGAGAATAAGAGAGTCAGGAAAAAGGAGAGGCAATAGTGAAACCATCAATAAGAGAAAAAATAGTGAGGTGGCTGAGAGTGGAGAAAAGAGAGAGAAGCCACATGAGCGAAGAGAAAACGAGTCAGTTGAGAGGAGAGAAAAAGAGTCAGCTGAGCGGAGAGAAAAGCCAAAGGTCAACTTCTATGCAAAAGAGAGTGAGTTGAAAAAGGCTATGAGCGATAATAGGCAAATGATATTGTTAGTATACAAGGAATCCCTCCTCAATTTTGAGGATTCTAACACATCCCTATCTAGTTCGGTTAAGTCTTTATTGCAGGAGTTCGACGATGTGTTTCCTGAGGAGATGCCAAGTGGATTGCCACCAATCAGAGGCATCGAGCACCAGATTGACTTTGTACCCGGAGCTGTCATACCGAATCGACCAGCTTACTGAAGCAATCCCGAGGAGATGAAGGAGCTTCAAAAGCAAGTAGAGGAGTTGATGAGCAAAGGTTATGTCAGGGAGAGCATGAGTCCATGTGTTGTACCTGTTTTGCTGGTGCCTAAGAAGGACGGGACTTGGAGAATGTGCGTGGATTGCAAAGCTATCAACAATATCACCGTAAAGTATCGTCACCCAATACCTAGGCTAGATGATATGCTTGATGAGTTGCATGGTGCTTGCATTTTTAGTAAGATTGATCTTAAGAGTGGGTATCATCAAATTCGCATGCGGGAGGGTGATGAATGGAAAACGCCGTTTAAGACTAAGTATGGATTGTATGAATGGTTAGTTATGCCGTTTGGACTCACTAACGCACCGAGCACTTTTATGCGTTTAATGAACCATGTTTTGCGTGCTTTTATTGGGAAATTTGTTGTAATTTATTTTGATGACATCTTAATCTATAGCAAAAACCTAGATGAGCATTTAGAACATTTAAATTGTGTGCTTGTTGTGTTGCGAAAGGAACAACTATATGCTAATTTCAAAAAGTGCACATTTTGCATGGATAGAGTTGTTTTCCTAGGATTTGTGGTTAGTGCTAATGGGGTGGAAGTCGATGAAGAAAAGATAAAAGCTATAAAGGAATAGCCAACACCTAAGACTATAACTGAAGTTAGGAGTTTTCATGGATTGGCTAGTTTTTATAGGCGATTTGTAAGAGATTTTAGCACCATCACCACACCGTTGACT
>NC_036253.1:2871070-2889126 GCF_002742605.1 Olea europaea var. sylvestris | reverse complement strand
GGTGGTCTAATGGGACACTTCGGGGTTTAAAAGACTTTAGACATGTTAGGGGAACATTTTTATTTGTCTAAAATGCGACATGACGTAGAACAAATATGTGGAAAGTGCATAACTTGTAAAAAGGCTAAGTCTAAGGCTCAACCCCATGGTTTGTATACTCCTTTGCCTATACCTAGTGAACCTTGGGTAGACATATCTATGAACTTTGTGTTAGGTTTGCCTAGGACAAAAAGGAGTCGGGATTCAATATTTGTAGTAGTCGATAGGTTTAGTAAGATGGCGCAGTTCATACCATGTCATAAAACTGACGATGCTACTAATATTGCAGACTTATTCTTTAGGAAAATAGTACGTTTACATGGAGTACCTAAAAGTATAGTGTCTGATAGGGACGTGAAGTTTTTGAGTCATTTTTGGCGTGTTCTGTGGGGTAAGTTAGGAACTAAGTTATTATTTTCTACAACTTGTCACCCACAAACAGATGGACAAACTAAGGTAGTTAATCGAACTATGACTCAACTACTTAGGACAGTGATCAATAAAAATCTGGAATCATGGGAAGAGTGTTTACCGTTTATAGAGTTTGCATATGATCGAGCTACATATTCTACTACTTCATTTTCTCCTTTTGAAATTGTTTATGGTTTTAATCCACTAACACCTATGGATTTAATGCCTTTGCCTGTGCATGAACGAGATAACTTGGATGGGAAACGAAAAGCCGAGATGGTGAAAACACTCCATGAAAAGGTCAAGATGCAGATCGAAGAGAAAGGAAAGCTGATTGCATCAAAAGCAAATAAAGGAAGAAGACGCGTTACATTTGAGCCTGGAGATTGGGTCTGGGTGCATTTCAGAAAAGAGGGTTTTCCAGAACAGAGGAAGTCAAAATTGCAACCATGAGGCGATGGACCGTTTCAAATCATCGAGAGGATCAATGACAATGCATACAAAGTAGATTTACCTGGTGAGTATAATGTTTCAACTACTTTTAATGTATCTGATCTCTCTCTGTTTGACGCAGGTTCAGATTCGAGGATGAATCCTTTTGAAGAGGGAGAGGAGATATGATCCAGGAATCAAGCCCGACGAAGGCAAGTGCGAGACGAGACCCGTTGATAGTTGATGGCGGACCAATGACGCGATCAAGGGCAAAACAAATGAAACAAGCGATGGGATTGCTCGTTCAAGAAACCATTGATGGAACCATGTTCGGGACTCGAAATGGAGCAACTTTCATGTTCGGGTCGAAGGCCGAATCAACTTGGATCAATTTGTTATCAAGTGACGAAAGCGGAGGCTAAAGACAACACCATGCGGCTGCACAGGCAAAACCACATGCGGCCACACACATGCATACCGAAAACCAAAAGTCCAATTCCAGATGAACCATGCGACCGCATGGATTTACACCATGCGGCTGCACAAGCCAAAAAAATTGGCGAATTTTCTAATTTTGGCCGAATTTCCTAGTTTCGATAGATTCTTATGAAATCAAATTATTACCATAATTTGATGGTTTTTGACGTTTTTATTCATTAGTATAAATAGGAGATTACTTTTCATTGTAACAATTTTGAATTTTTGACTTTTGAATTAATATTATAGAGAGAGAAATTTATTCTTTTAATTTATTGTTCTTCTTGAACAATTTTGTAACTTATCAAGAATCAACTTCTTATAACGTTCTAATCAATCGGATTGTGGGTTCTTTCAATTGTAATCAAGGGGTTTTAAGTTTTTCGCTAATCTAGGGTTTCTTGGTTCAATTCTTGAAGTTCAAGATCCAAAATCGGGTTAGTATTGACATTCTTGGGTTCCGCATCAATTTCATTGTGGGTTTCGTAGTTTTCATTGTTACGGGGTTCGCATCATCCATCCACCCATATCAAATGGGCATCACAAAACACAATGTGGCAGAAATTATCATCTGATGAAGTTTCTGATTTTACAAATTTTCACTAAAAAAAAAAAAAGATTTTCATCTAAATTTTGGGAAGGCATAACTTTCTCATCTCAAGTCCAAAATTAATGATCTTTATATCGTTAGAAAGATCTTGAGAAGATCTATCCAATCATATCAAATAAGACTCATAAAACATGACGTGGAAGAAGTTATCATCTGATGAATTTTCAGATTTGACCGATTTTTCATGCAAAAATCAGATTTACATACAAACTTCGAGAGGTCATAACTTTCTCATTTGAAACCCAAAATTAATGATCTTTATATCATTGGAAAGGTATTGAGAAGATATATCTAACCGTATCAAATGGACAGTATGAAACTTAATATATAAAAAGTTATCACGTAATGAAGTTTCAGGTTTTATCAAGTTCCATGCAAAAAATTCAGATTATTGTCCAAATTTCAAAACCTCATAACTTCTTCGTTTTAAGTCCAAAATTTGAGTTCTTTATATGGTTGGAAAGCTTATGAGAAGAGCTTTCTAACCATACTAATCTTACTGCATGAAGATGAACGAACGAATGGCAGTAAATTATCAAATGATACCACTAAATACCACATAAGGTTTCAAAACTTTGCATACAAGATTCATAACCCAATTCTATCATGTAATGGCATAATTAAACATGAATTACCGCAAGGAATTCAACCTAATGGCTCTGATACCAATGTAGGAAAATCGTAGCATGCTCTGACATGAATTTCGGATCAACAAACTTACTTGAAATGATGAATTTCAAGATCTTTGTGTGGTTGAATCATCTTACTTTCAAATTTTCAAAATTTGTATTTTCTTGTACTCCAATGATCCAAATCCCGATCACAATGGAAGGGGGTTATTGTCCACAATCTAAGTGCCATTTCTTGTGAGATTTCATGCCAAAAATGTGATTTTAGGAACTTTCCAATTTTGAGGTGAATTTTCATATGAAATTTTCACCATTTTTCTCATGTCTTGCATTTTCCCCTTCTTTTCCATAAGTCCCTCCAACCCTTATAAAATCTTGCAGGTCGAGTCACCCCACATGGACGACCCATTCTTCGTATTTTCCAACAAATTTAAATTCAGTGGTCATGCGGAAATTAATCATTCTTGTCAAATAAGGAAGATAATCCCCATGCTCGAAATAGTAATAAACCCAAATCAATTATATATTTATCCATTTCTTACAACATATTGAGAAAAGGTCATCCGATTTTTAATTATAAAGAGAACCAAGCTAACAAGCATTCTATATGATGAAAAACTAGACGTGAGATGATGAGAATGTTATGTACGTAGTACTAACTAGTTATTTTCTGTTTCCTAAGCTTACTCAAAACTCAGAAGTTGAGTACATTTAAAAAGTCACACCAGATGATAATAAAAAAAAAATATATAATAATAATAATAATAATAATAATAATAATAATTTAGAAGCAAGCTATTTTCCTTCTTTTTTCTTTTCTTTCTTTTTTTTTTTTTTTCCATCTCCATCGCCTCAAAAAAATCCTCTTCGGAAAATATTGTGTAGTGTATAACAATTTTGGGGCTAACAAATCATGACAAGAAAATAATAATAATATATTTTATTCTTTTAAATTTTCGTTAAAAATAAATATTTTCCTTTTAAATTCAACTATTGAAGTGAGTGAGCAATTTTGTCCGATTTTTTTTCCCAGCCTTTAAAACATTCAAAGTTCATCACAATTTCTTGATCACCAAAATTCTCAAACCCTTCTTTAAAACTTCTCTCTCATTTTATCTCATTTTAATCTTTACATAAAAATCTTTAATTCCTTCACAGCATCAACAGTCAAAGAAATTAAATGTTATCCAGCAGACAGGATGGCCTTTTGGAGCATTTCTTCCTATTTCTCACTCCTTGGCCTCCTGTCTCTCATCCTTCTCCACCCTATAATCACCATCACCACAGGAATCCGCCTTCATGTCAACCGAAAACCGTCCTCCACCATCATCCCCCCCTTCCGCGAGGCGCCGGCTTTTCGCAATAGCAATACATGTAGCTCAAATGTAAAAGATAATATTCATATTGTCATGCCCCTTGATACAAATTACATTCGAGGTACAATGGCAGCTGTTTTATCCATATTGCAACATTCAACTTGCCCCGAAAATGTGTCATTCCACTTCCTATTGGCTCATCTTGAGGCCGAAATCTTTTCTTTGATCAAATCTACCTTCCCTTACCTTACATTCAAAATGTATCGATTTGACTCAAATATGGTTCGAGGAAAAATATCCAAGTCCATTCGACAAGCCTTGGATCAACCACTAAATTACGCACGTATTTATATGTCTGACATTCTTCCTCTAGATGTCGAACGTGTTATATACTTGGATTCGGATATCATTGTGGTAGATGACATTGCAAAGCTATGGGGAGTTGATTTAGGTGACAAAATATTGGCTGCACCAGAATATTGCCATGCAAATTTCACTAACTATTTTACAGACACATTTTGGTCAGATGTAAATTTGGCATCGACGTTTGAAGGGCGTAGGCCGTGTTATTTCAACACCGGCGTAATGGTGGTGGACATCGGCAAATGGAGAAAAGGGGGATATTCGCTGAAGGTTGAAGAATGGATGGCATTGCAGAAACAGAAGAGAATATATCAATTGGGGTCATTACCACCTATTTTGCTTGTTTTTGCAGGAAACATTAAGGCAGTGGATCATAGATGGAATCAACATGGATTAGGTGGCGATAATTTTGAAGGCAATTGTAGAAAGCTTCATCCTGGACCAATTAGCCTACTACATTGGAGTGGCAAGGGTAAACCATGGTTAAGATTGGACTCGAGGAAGCCGTGCACGGTCGACTATTTGTGGGCTCCATACGATCTCTATCGTTCTTCTAGAGTTGCATTGGAAGAATGATCAAAGGATAAACAGAAGTATGGAAAACTGTCCAAAGAAACCTGCTTATTACCCGTTTTAAAGATAAGACTCGGGATAAGTCATTTCCTTGCATTGAATGAAATGGCTTACACAAATTGGGAATGCAAGGAATGAATTGTGCTTTTTTGAAGAAGACTAATGCACAATTTAGGTATAGCATAGATTGATTTTTCTCCTTTTTTGTTAGGTTGTCTTCTTGTATTAAAATGTATATTGTGACAGTATGTATCAACATCAAGTTTTAGAGCCGACGTACGCGATCCGAGATGGCTGTACATTTTGAGTCTATATACAGAGCCAAGAGTACCATTATGTTGTGTTCGGTATGTTCTAAACATTATTTAGAAAATAAGATGTACATGACATTTGTTCATCATGATGTAGTCCAGTATATAAAACATGTCACGATAAGAACTTGATCTACAAGCTCTATTCTTTAGGATCACCTTTCACAAAGCATATGCATATAGTAGCCTCTATAGCAGTTGGGACATCCAATATTTTTTGGGAGAAAATAGACGAAGCTTTTATTTTGCGGCAAATTAAGAAAGGCGTAAAAGAAGAATATTCGATCAGAAAACATTTTGATCACTCGGGATATTGCGATCCAGAGAAACATGTTACAAAACTCTGATTAACAGAAACTAAACCGAGGCTCTCAGCTCCTATAAAACTAGCCAATTGTCCATGCTCAAGTTTCCAAACTAAATGTCAAACAATCTTGTTACAAAGATATAACATAATGAAGCTCAATTGGTCACAACTTTTCGTAACAAAAAACTAAAATCTTCTACCAAAAAGAGAGAGAGAGAGAGAGAGAGAGAGAGAAAAGATTGCCTCGTAGAAACAAGATGTTTGAGAATTGCCACTAACCCTCTACACTTTTGGTGTGGCCACCACTGGGCACTTACCCAATGTATTCCACAAAATATATTCCCCCGAAGTAACCTGGTGCATTCATACAAATGCAAGAAGTATTTAGAAGTCCATCAAAATGCAGTTAATGTTACAGAACTTAGGATGCAGATTTACTGTAATACAAAGAAACGGAAATATTACAGAACACCCAAATGATGTTTGACTAAATTTATAAATAAACTTCACGTACAATTGACATTTTTTTTATGTCTGGTCAAGTCTATAAGTTTCTTTCTTCTTATAAGCAGAAAAAGTAATGTCCAAATTTTAGGACATAAATATCCTTAATAATTTGATAAATTACTCACATCCTAACACCCCCAACCCGGCCCAACCCCCAAAATCTCCCCCATTTGCAGTGGATTAAGAAAGTGCTTGAATATGTATTTGATGGCATATTTTATTTCTTCTATTCAGGTTAGATATTGAGAAGATAAATTTTATTGTCAGCTCAAGTTATGTAGAAAAATTATTATAGGTAGAATCAAACCGAAATCTACAGTTCAGGTTTGGTTCGGTTTTAGTAATTACATTGACCCAAATGGTTCCACTTATGAAATAACCGAAGTTTAATGGGTGGTTTCAAGTTTAGAGGTCCCCGAACAGACCAACCCGACGCCCAGTCTACTCCTGCCAGCATTGCTGCCCATATCCTAACCTACTTTTCATTCTCTCTCTAACTGTTCCTTCTCCAAGACAACTGCTGGCCAGGGGCACAGCATGTTCCCCTTCTTTGTGGCGATGTCTTGCGACGTATATCCTCATCCCCATCACCCAAAAACCCCAGTTCTATCTCAATTCCTCTCTACTGTCCTCTCCACCTTCCTGCCACCATCGAGCCCTAGCTCACTAAATCATGCCCATCTCAGCCTTTCTCTGCACCACCGACAGGCCACATTTCCTCTACCACTGCCACTCTCCCCATCTCCACCAGCCACCTTTCAGCAAAGAAGACCAACCAGTAGATGAAATTATTTTCTTAATTACATTTACAATCACTTATATTGCAATGTCTCTAAAACTGCATTCAACTAGCCTGTGGACGAATTGTGTTTGAATAATTCGATTGCATAACAGCAACAACATATCCTCCTTAGTCATTTGGATCCTATCAGCTTATAAGCTGGTTTACCAAAACATAAAACTTCTTAATAAGAATAGTATAGTATTACATTTATCTAAGAAAAGTATCGCTGCTTACAATATTTTGAAAAGCTCCAAGTGGGTTACGCCTTGAGGAGAGCAGAATTTTATTAAATGAATCAAAACATAAGATTTGAGAGCCATTTTCAAGGTTTACTAATTGGTCTGTCGAGGCTTAAGCCTCAGGGCAACTAAGGTGTGCACTTGCAAGTTGTTTTTTATATCCTAGAATGTTTTAATACTTTTTTGGGATATTTTAAACACAACTGAATCCTAAAAACTAGAAATAAAGAATTAAAGGAAAGAGAGGAGAGAAAGAAACAAGCATAACCTAGTCTCGTACAATTTAATTACTATAAGCCCCTCTCCCAAGTAAAGCTTCTACTTTTGAGAGTTAGATGACAAGTGATAAGAGACCTATGACTCGTATATTCACACTTTTATTTCTTTTCTTATTGCATTTAGTTGTTCTTATTCTGACATTTATGGATACAGAGGGGAAGCAGAAGGATAATGCACTACTGTAAGCAAAGGATGAGGAAAAATATTGGAAAGACACAATAGTGCTGAGAAGAACGATCTGGGAACCAATATATTGATTGTTCTCTTAAAGATCTTATCAGTAAATGAGATTGAAGACCTTTAGTCTTTTTATAATTAAAGTAGATTACAATTTTGTTATGGGATTATTAATTTGACAGTTTACTATTTGCTACTTTATGGTGGACATATTTATGATTGTTTGCAAGTTAAAACTTGAAATATTTTAATTTGTTTTATTATGAAGTTTCAAGATGGTTTATGATTTATTACAAGCAGATATTTGTAATTTTTTGAATCATTTTATTAGTTCAAGTTGCGCCTCATGCCTTTCCTCACAATGGGTAAATCAGCTCGGTACAGAATTGAGCCTTTTAAAATATTGGCTACTCAGGAAGAAAATAGATTGATGATATTTATGAGTAACTACTTCGAAGTTTAAGTCAAACAAGAAGAACCTAATATTTAGAACCATTTGACAGTAATCATATATACCTGACATGAGAATTCCACAGGGGCCTTGACTGATGGAAATATGCTTACCTGCACACCACACTTTTAAACTTAGAAATCCAGAAACAAAAAAAAAAACAAACAAAACAAAATCAAGTATCAAATGAGAACGCAAAGCTTCAGTAGGGAAAAATATGGTTGAGCACTACTTGACAGGAAATCACAGTCTGAATGGAAAAAATCAAGGATAAAAAGGAAACATCTCAGAGGTGCAGATTAGCAAATGGAATAATGTCTGCCATTGCATCGTTAATATTCAGCAAGATAATGAAATTAATAGTTAATAGAATTTATTCGGAACCCAGTTTGTTTGACGTTCAAAACTAATAATTCCCAATACTTAATAACACTTTGAATCTTGACGATTAGAAAGGAAATTCTAATATAATATTACAATTAGCTTTTTACACACAAAATATATGAATTTAACTTTGTATAATAGATGAAAATATACTATCAAATATCAATTGCTGAGTTAAGAAGAAAATATCGATTAGCAAATACAGAAATTCATACAGAACTGAGCACAGTATAAACGGAATCCTAAAGACTGTTTTGGAGATATCATAGGGTGCCAAATTTCACCTTCATATAAAAACTGTGGGCATAGAATATATTATCAATTCAAAATGTAAATAAGAGATTCAAAAGATTAATCAAACGAAAAAATTACTTGGAGAGCTAAGCTAAGATGATGTTGAATATGAACGGATGAAAATGGTGTATGCATCACTAAGCTTCAAAAAAAAATTTTGGTGGCAACATGTAAATCAGATTTGTGTTGGAAAATATACTTGCTTTAGGCAGAAGTAATTTTGAAACAAAAACAAAAAACTCATTCAACTTTAGTTTAAAAAGACGTTAAGAATACATTTGATTGTCAATATTTTTCATGGAAAATATTATTTTTTTCATCCAAAATGTTACTTTTGTACTGTTTGATTGATATTTTTCCTACTTTTGATCATGTGATCATATATTCGTCGAAATCAAGGAAAATATTTTCATCAAAGGGAGTAGATTTTTATTTTTCAGGCAATTCACTCTCTTCCTCTCTCGTCTACCCTCTCTCATCAATATAAAAAATGGACAAATATAACATATTCTAGATTAAAAATTAAATCAATCAAACACATTTAATTGATAATTTCCAAGCAAATAAATTCTAGGCAATTCTTCTTTCCATGTAAATTCCATATTTGTAATCAAACACACACTAAGAGATCTCTTAAGAAATGAGATTTTAGCATGCATTTATGTTTAAGGATTAATGAGTCATATAGTGATATACAATATCCCATCTTTTGTGTTGGTAATCCAAACACTGCGAATGTGATGAGATAACAAATGCAACTTAGTTATGTTGATTTAGCCTATGTTTGGCCTCCATTTTCCCAAAACTCATTTTCGCCCATGGATTCTCCTATAAAATAATTTTACACGTAAATAAAAAACTTTCCCTTATTTGTTAACTATACATTTTTCAAAAAATAGCTTTTCAAAAACACATTTCACCCCTAAAATGGGGCTCAAACAAGGGCTTATTTATTCCTTTCTCAGATGCTCATTGCATTATTATGATACTATATTATGATAATCTCTAGCATTTTTCCCTTTCAATTTACTTCGAAAAATCCATAAGAGAAAGGCCTAAGCTTTGGGCTTTTCACGTCCACCTGTTGCCTTTAAAATGCTTTTTTAAATACTAAGGGCCCATTTGGATGACTTTTGCCTTTTGTTGAAGAGCTCCATGATAAAACTACCTTCAGCCAACTGCCTCCGAAGGCCCTACTGGCCAAACAAAGTACTTCCAATAAAATATCTAAATAGTTTCAAATATAGCTTCTTAGTGTTATAAATAGCTTTTAGCTTTTCAAAAACCTTGCCAAACAAGCCATATGAGAGAAACAGACGTTTAAATACAACGTGTAGGGAGAGATTAAGATGAAGTAGTTGTAACATTTTATTTTTGTTTCTTTTGGGGAATTAACATAGTTATATGGACTTACAGATCTAGGATCAATAGACATTCCTGATAAAGATGGTCCCACAATCTTGAAAGATACCTGCAACCACAAAAATAAATGCTCATTTCAGCAAAGGCTGTTTTTCCGATACTAAAGCAGTTTTGTGAAAGAAGTTCATCATATTTTCATCAATTACTGTCATTCAGTACAGGTGAAACAGCAATGTAATGAAGATTTTTCAGTTGGAGACAATAATGAAATTCAGCCAAATGCCTCATTTTGATACTTATTATCTTATGAGTAAATTTCTTTTAAGCTTAGTCAAATATGCACATGGGAAGTGACAGCAGTAAGGAAAACACATACTTTGGCATAGTCGTATGCCTGCCAGCAAAAAGGCTCATCTAGATCTACTGCTTGAAGGTCCTTGTTCATTTTATCCATTAAGTAATCCTCCACATTTACAATGTTACTACTGGACTCTGTTTCAAGATCACTGTCTTCATCAGCAACACCAGTATATGCAGACACAGAGGAATTCAGCCTTTGAGTTTGCCATGGAGCAAATTTAACAGTCCCAGGAAAAATTGCCTCAATGCTCTTCCCAGAAACTCCTCGAGGACCGGTTATTATTTTCCATTCAACTGAATGTTCAGTGGTGGATACTGTTCCAACAGAAGGCATCCCATCAAAGGAAACCACCCTTCTCCTTGGAAAAGGCATAGTCACAGTACAGAACTCCATTGTTAGAGGAGCTTTGTAACCTTCCATGAGGGTCAGCTTAAATAAAAATGCACCTTCATTTTCAGAGACCATTGAAAGCTGATAAAAACCCTTTACTGGAGGCCCAACAGAGCAAAAAGCCTGATAACGCATCAGAACAAAATTTCCCAATGGCGGTGAAAATGTCACAGCCTGCTTATCACCCCCATGCTCTGGAACTTGAGCACAAGGATGAAAGGATAATGACTCAACACGAGCAGTGTCCAACCCTGTCAATGGGAACGAAACATCAGGCAACCCTTCTAAATCTGCCCGGCAATTCACTTGGCCAGAAATCGATATGCTATCTGGAATCTCATCCCTATCATACATTGCAGCATGAACTGTTTCATGAACTGTAAACAAAATCCGCTGCTTCCCCCTGTAAAGATAAGGCTTCCATGCTGGTTGCTTGCGGTCTACAGGAGGCATATCTGCTGAAGAAAAGCCTGCAGTCTTGATTGCAGAAATGTTTGAATAGCTGAGGTCCAGGGGAGTACCTGGATCAAGGAGAGGAATGTTAAAAATAACAAACAAAAATGCGGTGAACCACCGCATAGGTTGCATAATAAATTTAAGATGAGGAATACCACAATAAAGAATACCGACCAAAAGGCATTGCACTACTGATGAAAGAACGAAGTGCATCTTTGTCCAAGGGCCTCGAACCTATTTTTTGAGAATCAGACATTGCAGCTCCACTCACAGCAGTTCCGGAAGCAGTGGAGGCTGCAACAGATGCTGCTACAGGTTTGGCTCTTGCTGAGATACCTGAAATCCCTATACTGCCAGTGAGGGAATCCAGCAGTCCTCCAACTGATGGAGAGGCACTCACGAATACTTCAGGCTCTGTGATGTCACCTGTTATAATGTCTCCTATTGTATGTGCCACAATAAAAGCCCTGAATTCAGGAGAAACCAACAAATTATGATGTGTCTCATTCAGCAAGTAACTATTATTGATGTCATTAGAACAAATAACATATAAATAAGGAAACTGGTTCATTCTGCATGAAAGAATGTTTTTAGATAAGTCAAGTTATAAGAGCTAATAATTATACTTGGAAGATAATTTGGTTGTAAAAAAAGCTTGTAACATTTGAAAGAGACTGCAAATGAAATAGTGTTATGTATATTTGATTAACTGTGGAGAAAAGGAACTATGAGAAAATAATTTATGAATGAATTCATGGCAGAAGCTGCAGAACTGCTGGTAATAACACCACCTCCCCCCAATAGTTATAGCAGATTGGACAATAAGATCTCTAGTCCATGTTTACGAAGATTCAACCAACACATGGTGCAGCGCAAACTAACTCTTGTCCCCAGTAAATTTGGGATGGGCTATACGAGTCATTTTTCACCACTTCATACTTTCCAATTTTACATTGCCTGAAAGACTCAATCAGAGCCATTCCACATGAGGTCAATTAATTTTGGACTCTCTCTCCCACCTTTAATAGTTCTATTGGGAACACATCACTTTAGTGAACAAGAAATTTTGTTAGATCTACACGACATGTTTGAATTACCTAAGTCATCATTCTAATTCATCATCCGTCTCTGTCAATTGAGATAGGCATTTGACTGTATAAAAATCCATTAAATCCAAAATTAACACAAGAAACCATTTACCACTTTAACCAAAAATGACTTCGAGTAAACCACTATGCAACAAAAGCCTTTTTCTTCCCTTTTCACCTGAGTAAGAATTAGTTTATTATTCAGCCAAAATGTGGGGGAAGCAGAGAAAATACCTAAACATGAAGATTTCGCAATTAAGAAGCAGCTTGTGAATGCATCTCTTATTACATATCAGTGACTATAATCAAAATCCCAAAATCCTTACAAACAGTAAATTAATAGCTATAAATAACAGATGTTTACAAGGAAAGTATGTCAACACAGCACCGTGAGTATAGGAGTTGTAAACTAGATATTTGACTGAGTGCACAATTAATGAAAAAAGGGAGGGATATTTTACCCATCTCACAGTGAATAGCAAGCCAGAGCCCACACCACAAGTAACAAAACAAACCGAAATTATTTACATAATAGTTCCAGCTTCCTCAGCTAATGATAGAATGTAGTAATATAGAGAAAACCAACTTATGCAGAACAATTTAGTAAGAGAGAGAGAGAGAATCATTGATATCTCAAAATCCAAGATTGGGACAAAAACAAATGTGTCCAAAATGAAGAGAAAAGAGTGAATAGAGTACTAAAAATATAGCTTACCGTACCCTGTGATGGATGGAAGATCAAGCAAGAGGGAAGATAAACTTTCATCTTCTTTGACAGAATTTCCACAATCCGATCTTTTGCACATTCTTGCATAGGATTTCAAATGATGAGGTTCAACTAACGGCAGAACAAGAATGCAGTATGGACCCTTCATGTGCAAAACTAAAGGCCATAATAGACAACCCTCGCTTTCCTCTTCTTTATTAATGTAAAGACTTATAATATGACGGGTAATTGGATCGTCGACCCATGAATCCGATCCTACAACAGATTGACTGACACGTAGGCCATAGCCCCTGGCAGATCCCTCCCTAAATTATATAGATTCAACCATATCAACCAATCATACGTATTAAAATATTAAACACTGACAGGAATGCATAGAAAATAGAGATAATATACTCATTCTGTCTCATAAAGATAGGCTTGCTTTCCTTTTTCGTCTGTCCCCAATTATAGGTCACTTTCCTTGTTGAGAATATTGTAGATTTCTAGGTTTTCTAAAATACTTTTATTTAATGTGTCTTGTTATCAACATATATGAACTACTGATATTCAAATCATTATTTCGTGTAGGGGTAAGATTAGAAAAAATGTAAGAAAAATTATATTTTTTCCAACTATATTAATTACATTTTTTTAATCTGCATGAAAATAGAAACAAGTCTATCTTTGTTGGACGGAGGGAGTATTAAAGAAGAAAATTTGACACCAAATTGTTATCGTCATAAAGATCATCAACAATTATTCCATTCTTCATAGAATTTTTGAAAGAGACATATTTATCTTGCAAAAAATAAATTGCCAAAATAAACTTTTTTTTTTTTTTAATGACCGCGAGTGTCTGAGCTAGCTTACGGCATCTCGACTACTCCCACAGGACACTGAAATTTATAGTCGGATACTCATTTCAGTGACCCTGAGGGGACCCGAAACTGTTGACTATTAGGGAGCATACCCAAGGCCTGACCATTGAATTAACCCTTGGGGTTAAATTGCCAAAATAAATTGAATAAACATAGAAGATCATAACACTCTGAGTTTGACATATCCAATCAACTAATATATGCAGTTAAAGAAGCGAAATGGCAAATCATAAAAGATCTTAAAAAAGAGATGCGCTTAAGTAAAAGTCCTTTTTTAATTCCCATCTCAAAATTTGATATGCATCAGCGGAAAACATAACATAGATTCCTTCTAGTCAATTATGTATACAATATATATCATACCATTTAAACTAAGATAAATTTTAACTTCTATATCATGCAAAAGATAAAGCAAGAAACAATGCAATTCGAACCCAAATCATCCTTTAAACTCATTTTTCATCTAACTGAGATAAATTTTACATACATAATACAAAGACTCTTCTAAAAAGATACCATAACTCATGATCATGCACGTCTACTAGTCTCCAACAGTTCGATATTCCAACTAAAAACAGAGTTTTCATTTATTAAATTGTTTTTGCTCAAAAATCTTGTCATTTACTTCAATACATAATTCTAGTGAAAAGTGAGCTACAAATCACAGTGAACGAATTGAGAAAACACACTATCCAAAAAAAAATGTGATTTAGCATGAAAACCACAAATAAAAAAGTATATATTTCTTTCATTTAAGAATGTTTATGGAAATCCTTTCCGAAAGGTACCTTACAAAAAATTGCCTATAAAGATTGTATTTTCATATAATCAATTGACAATAAAAGTAAAATTCTTATTTCTAGGATCAAAATTAACCTCTTTTTGCGGTCAACAAACGCAGCAGCGAACTCTGAATCATAAGGCGCTATATTATACTTAAATTTATCGTCACCGGAGCTTTTAATTTCTTTCTCACATGCGACCCGCCACCGCTTCTCCACCACCGGAAATTTCCTATTAAATATAATAAAAATATAAAAAATCAAAATTACTGAAAACTGAGCTTAATTTAAACTAAATAAAAAACAAGCACCTTGAGAAAATAACAGAATCTTGATTGTTGAGAATCCAGAGAGCCCTTATGCTGCAATTACTGGGCATTTTATTTTATATCAATCTTTCAATTTCTGAAGTAATTTCTCTTCTTTTCTTACTTTTTTTTTTTTTTTTAATTGGGCTTGGAGCTTTGGTTGTGAGATTTGAAGCAAAGCTGTGAATGGTGATTTTCATTTTTATAAGCTTTAATGGCGACTATCTTTGCACACACGTTTACTGCAAATTAACCAAATGCTCCCATTTTTCAAAATTTATTTTAAGAGTATGTTCTCCAATAAAATAATTTTATTAGTAAATTTAATTATTTTTATGTTATTTAATAAAATAATTTATTAGTAAATTTAATTTTTTTAATTTTTATTTTTATTTTTATTTTTATTTTTTAACCACACATTTTTCAATAAAATATTATTCAAAAACAAAAAAATTACTTGTACAATGTAGCTTTACAATGATAGCTTAAAATGCGACGTGGCAAGAGGCAAAATGGGAAAAACCGACAAAAAATGACAAAACACATAAAATATGGAAAACCGCTGTTGGACTTTATTCTTGTTTTGTTTTTATCATTATTTTCTCTTATTACCAGTGGTCGAGCTCTCTAGTGTGTTGAAGGAGAGATACAATGTTGGGTTGAGGAAATGATAATCTGACTTTATTCTTTTTTTTTTATCATTATTTTTTCTTATTACCAGTGGTCGAGCTCTCTAGCTGTGCTAAAGGAGAGATACATTGTTGGGTTGATGAAATGGTAATCTCCAAACAATGAAATTGGTTGTATTGTTGGGGAAAATGTTGGCATGCATCTGTAAATGGTGGACTCAAGCTGGGTAGGCACGCCATTGCTGAGAAGGTGAGTCTCCGACGGTGTATTATAATGTCGCGTGAGAAATTTTGGGTGGTTTTGTAGATATGGTGTTTTGTAAATGGTGAAGGTACACCGGATGCCATCGCCAGGAAAGTGAGTCTCCTACCAAGTCGAACAAATTTTCTAGGGGAGGAGAGCTTTTTCGTACAATATTAATCGTGTATGTGTGCTTCTGAACGGGGTGTATCAAGACACCATTTTCATTTTGCCGCCATTTTTGAAGTTCCCGTAGCAGAGTCAATTATTGTTGTCTTTATCTTGTCGGAAGCATTTTCGATTTTTTTTTTTTTTTTTTGCCCCCCTTGCCAGCTCACGTTGTTAGCCACCATTGTAAAGCACCATTGTACAAGTAGCACCATTGATTCAAAAATGCATTTTGTCCAAAATTTGGTACTTTTAAACCTACGTTCTTAACTTATTTTTAATCAAGCAAATTAAACTTAAAAAAAATATATCTTGGACAATGGGCGAAAGCCCGATCCATCAACATCGTGTGAGAGAAGAAGGGCCCAGAGATCATTATCATTAACACAACCTTCATCTTGCTCAGCTTGACATTTTTGGTGAAAATGAGGACTTTCTTTTAGCTACTAAGTTTACAAGAGTTCTGACTTTTCCAATTTTGGGGAAATTGAATGGATTTTGGTTCTTCAACGCCTAGCTATTTTTCCCGTCTAGTCCCCCCATTGGCTCGAGGCAATGTTCAGGAAATTAAGTTTCTCTAAAAGAGCAACCGACCCTGCTTCTCCCATATGATATTCAAGCCTAGTATTAGGATTATGATTCCAAGGACAAGTCAGGCATAATGCTTTCTCAAGGGTCGTTCCACTTGGTCTAATTCCACGCCTTATGATGAAAGTGCAGTCGACGTGGTGAATCAGTTGTGAACGTTCAACTAAAGGCGTCTTGAGATCCCGGTTGCTTTGCTGGTAGGCCCACTTCAGTTAGGGGGGCATTGTCCCTCCATTATGGTATTTAATCGAATGGAAGTCTAACCTACTAACAAGGAACTTAAGCAAGGGATTGATTTATTAATATATGACCATCATTATGAACGCCAAACAACGCAGGTGCTGAAGAAGGGAAACAAGTGCTTTTCGGCAAGTAAGGTGATGAGAAGCCTCTGCCCAAGCGTCCAAAACCCTTAGAGAGAGGAATTGAACATCTAATCATTCCAAGGAAGATTCCCAATTTCATTCTCAAGTTCCTAAACTTACTAAATCTCGTCAAAAGAAGAAAGAGCACACAAACCAAGACCGTCTGTCCCATCTCATCTGGATTTGGCAAAAGTTGGGAAATATATTTTTTTTAAAAATCACCTATGGCAAAGGACCTAATCCCTTGAACAACTCACCCTCGTCCCATCCGCGAAGCGGAAGCTGAAAATGGGGTTGATCATGGTTAGCTAAAAGGGTGGAGAGAGGAGGCTCAGATAAGGGACGACAATCGTTCGGACTTGGTAAAGGTGCTCGGGATTCCTTTTTCACTTGGCGGAATTAAGAGATCTTTAATCCAAATGCCAATCTATAATGCGCTGAGTTGAAGAGAGAGCAAGAATCTACTTCTTTCAAATTCAAACCCAATCACACTAAATTCTATGATTTGGTTTCTTTTTCCTCAACCAATTGTGTCGTGTCAGCCTTGGTCTCTTGACTTATTTTTAAACCTATTTTCTTGATTTATTTTTAATCAAGCAAATCAGACTTTAAAAAAATAATAATAAATAAATTATTTTATTACTCAAAAAGAAATTAAAATTCATCTTTCTCCTAAGCACATCTAAACTTAGGATTTCAAGTAGGACTAGCCTTGTTGGATTTACAAACCACCAGTAGGCTCGCAGTTGGGAACCAAAAAAAAAAAAAAAATTAATTAATTAATTAAAAAAATATTATTGATCCATGAGATGGATTTTTTAAAACAAGTCAACTCGTGCTCAGCTTGCCCCTTACGTGAGGGTGGGTTGGTTTGTGAGGGGGTCAAGTAGTGGTGGCAATGGGCTCGAGTAGTTCGCCGGCTCGTGGGCTCGGCTCGCCTAAAACGAGCCACGAGCCGCTCGGGCTCGTAAAAAACGAGCCTAAGCAACGAGCCGAACCTATGAATTGATTGACGAGCCGCTGGCCGAGCAGCCACGAGCCCGAGCTCGTAGCTCGTCCAAAAAAAAAAATTATTTCAGTGACCAGAACGGCTCGTGGCTCGCCCCAAAAAAAAAAAAAAATTTTTTAAGGAAAAAAAAGGGCCCCTA